>NC_057801.1:421744673-421758594 GCF_018294505.1 Triticum aestivum | reverse complement strand
TACATCAAGCGCTCTAGTCATGTCTCCCTGCCACACACAAACTTGACATGTGCCCTCTAACGTTCCGGTAGGCCAGTCGCCCTATATCTTTGACTTGCACACACACACACAATTTCGATGGCTCTCCTCATCGATCTCGCACCCACCCGTACTTGATCCTCTCTTCGACTCTATCGATAGCTATGACCCCTCCCTCTTCTCATGGGTTGCCCGACCCTCTATGTATGACATGGATAGGCCTCCATTTCACACACATTGCATGCAAAATTTTGTTTGAGATGTCATCGACACATATTCCCACAAATAATTCATGAAATCATTCCCCCACCCCCCACCACAAAACAAAAACAATCACGAACGCGGTTTGTATCTCTCACACACACCCATGTAGGTGGGGGACGTGCACGAAGAGAAGAAGTGCATGCACGGCGCACGTACTCCCGTCTCTTTCCCAACCACACCCGTGCGGGTACACGGTGGAGCACATTTCTGTACGAAAAAGGTAGCCCACGTGGTAATTTGGCACGTGTACTGGTTGTCCACTTGGTGGAGGGAGGATCGTCTACCACGGGTGAACAAACAAATTGCGACTTGACGCGTTATGTTAAATTAAAAAAAGAGGCAAACCATGTGGGGCCTACCTTAGAGGCAAGGCTCTATACACTGGATTACTTTTGATGTGTCCCGTCAACTCGCAGAACGAGGAGAAGCTTGCTTAGTACGCCATCTCCCCCGCCCATGGGCGCGGTGGCTCGCATGATGAGGTGAAGCTTGCTCCTCCCTCGCCCATGCGCGCGGTGCCTCGCAGGACGAGGAGAAAAATTTACTACTCCCTCCGTTTACTCCTCGTCCCTACTACCTTGGTTATAGAGATTATATCATATTGTTTTGAATATATATGTCCTTTAGTAGATTTCAATATGAACTACTAGTACATACTCCAAACACTGATGTATATAGACGTATTTTAGAGTGTACATTCACTCATTTTGCTCCGTATGTAGTAGCACTCTCCCTCGCCCCTCGACCCTCGCCCACGTGGTGGACGTGCAGCAATTCATTCGGTCTCATATAGCCAGAACAATATATACTGCACTACCATTATTGCTTAACTTCCCGAAGAGGCGAAGAGCCAATCGCAAGGTTAATATTTTGGAGATGCCAAGCGCAAGGTTATAGGAGAACGAGTAGTAGGTGCCACGTCATTTATAAATATATTTTTTTCTTTAGTGGCACGTATGCAATATGATAGGTTCATATGGAGAGAAAAGGAAACCGCTCCACTACATACATAGTCAGGACGGGCCAGCCTACATGGTTGCTTGCTGGGGTTGCTCTCTTTACACTCTCTCGAACAAAATGACTGTGGCCACATATATAACATCCCGGCGGATCACGTCCGCTTGGGGAAGGGGTGGATGCTTAGTGTAGATGCGGTGGCCGTCGCCGACGGCGAAAACCCACTGTCGGCACGTCCCGATCAGGGGTCCCCGCCGTTCTCTCTCACAAAGCCGGTGAAGTTGCCTTCGTCCCTTGCTCACTGCCGCGACGTGGGCAGTTGCCGCCTCCCGCCGCCCTCCTCAAGGTTGAGCTACGTCCCTCAGGTACTACTCCCTTTACAGCCGGCTTGCACCACTGCTCTAGCTGCCCACATCACTCCATGTGGATATTTCTCTACTTCTTTGCCCCGCACATACCTGATACCTCTACTAGCTTCTACGTACTATATTTGTGATGAGTTTACGTCTCATCAACTAGTCCTAGTAATCTTATTCTAATCACGCTTCTTCAATTTCTTTGCCACAGGGATGCTCATCTCGATTTTGGTGAAACTGCACAAAATGATCCGATGGTCAAAAGGTTGCAAACTTCATTTATTAGGAAGCTGAAACGTTGCCAGAAAATTGAAGCCTGGTCAGGGTTCATGGTTCAAGGGCTAGGGACTGCATGGATCTTTTTTTCTTTAGCTGTCTCTGTTCCAAAATAAGTGTCAACTTTAGTAGTAGTACAACTTTGTACTAAAGTTTGCACAAAGTTGAGACACTTATTTTGGAACGGAGGGAGTACATATTTTCTATGATATGTCAATCATTGAGATGCAATAGCATGCATGTTAGTCTCCTTTGTATTTGATGAAATGTTGCAACAGGCAACCTTGGACGCAAGATACCTGTAATAGGACCTGGAAGCTTCATAGCATTGTACAAATTTATCTCGCTGATAAATTACAGTATGTACTAGTACTTCCTCCATCCCTAAATATAAGTCTTTGTAGAGATTTCACCATTAACCACATGCGGATGTATATAGATGCATTTTAAGTGTAGATTCATTCATTTTGTTTCATATGTAGTTCACCTAGTGGAATATCTACAAAGACTTATCTACTAGTAATAGCTAGCCCGCACTACTAGGAATTCTCTATCCTCTCCTTGAGCCACATCATCAAAATTGGCGTAGCCGTTAGACGAAGTAAATCAGTCATAATAGCCGTCTGATCTAGATGTTGAGAGGCTCTGCTCTAAGCCACATGCAAGCATGCAGAAATACCATGGCACATGCATGCGAGTGGGTTTTAAATCACATCAACATGTCTGCATGCAAGCATGCACCGGTAGCATGCATGTAAGTGAGCTTTTAAGTCCCATTAACATGTCAAAAAGAAAAATATAATCCCATTATGCAGT
Source organism: Triticum aestivum (assembly GCF_018294505.1). Taxonomy (NCBI): domain Eukaryota; kingdom Viridiplantae; phylum Streptophyta; class Magnoliopsida; order Poales; family Poaceae; genus Triticum; species Triticum aestivum. The sequence continues at coordinate 421,755,907 of NC_057801.1, read as the reverse complement.
AGGAGTTGGCTAATCTTTTTTCCTTACGTGGGATGATCTAAATGATGATGGGAGTTTATTTAGTTTGGCTACCACATTTGTCATGCGGTTATAGATTTTTTTTAGTTCTATGAAATCGACAATTTTGCGCAGAGAGATATACCGCTGTTCCGTGGCAACGAGCGGGGACTCATCTAGTAATATTTAGGAATGGAGGGAGTACTATGTAAAGAGTTAGGTGTCGCACGGTGATAGTGTGAGGTGGGCCATGTAATCACTGCGCCTGCATGTTTTCACTGTTGTAGGACCTTGAGAAGAGGTGTCTAGAGGGGTGTGATTAGACACTTAGTACCAAAGTTGCAGTTTTTAAGATCTTTAAGTTTAAGTGGAGTTTAGGCACAAGTTTAACATTCACAATACATATCAAGCAAGCATGCAAAGAGTACATGAGCAGCGGAAAGTAAAGCATGCAACTTGCAAGAATGTAAAGGGAAGGGTTTTGGAGGATTCAAACGCAATTGGAGACACGGATGTTTTTGGCGTGGTTCCGATAGGTGGTGCTATCGTACATCCACGTTGATGGAGACTTCAACCCACGAAGGGTAACGGTTGCGCGAGTCCACGGAGGGCTCCACCCACGAAGGGTCCACGAAGAAGCAACCTTGTCTATCCCACCATGGCTGTCGCCCACGAAGGACTTGCCTCACTAGCGGTAGATCTTCACGAAGTAGGCGATCTCCTTGCCCTTACAAACTCCTTGGTTCAACGCCACAATCTTGTCGGAGGCTCCCGAGTGACACTTAGCCAATCTAGGAGACACCACTCTCCAAGACGTAACAAATGGTGCGTTGATGATGAACTCCTTGCTCTTGTGCTTCAAATGATAGTCTCCCCAACACTCAACTCTCTCTCATAGGATTTGGATCTGGTGGAAAGAAGATTTGAGTGGAAAGCAACTTGGGGAAGGCTAGAGATCAAGATTCATATGGTAGGAATGGAATATCTTGGCCTCAACACATGAGTAGGTAGTTCTCTCTCAGAAAAAGTATGCTGGAAGTGTAGGTTCAGTCTGATGGCTCTCTCCATGAATGAAGAGGAGGTGGAGGGGTATATATAGCCTCCACACAAAATCTAACCGTTACACACAATCTACCAAACTCGGTGGGACCGAATCAAGAAACTCGGTCGGACCGATTTAGTAAATCTAGTGACCGTTAGGATTTTCGGTGGGACCGATATATATGCAACTCGGTAGGACCGATATGGTTAGGATTAGGGCATAACGTAATCTCGGTGAGACCGATTACACAAACTCAGTGAGACCGATTTTGGCAATAAGTTTTCCACAGAGTTGGTCAGGCAAACTCAGTTGGACCGATTACACAAACTCGGTAGGACCGATTTTGGTAATAAGTTAACTAGGAAGTTTGCATTGTAATCTCGGTAGTACCGATTTCTCAAACTCAGTTAGACCGATTTTGGTAATGGACATACACAGAGAGATTACAATCCCATCTCGGTGAGACCGAGATCCCTATCGGTGAGACCGATTTGCCTAGGGTTTGTGGTAGTGGCTACGACATCTGAACTCGGTGGCGCCGGATAGAAAGAGTCGGTGGGGCCGAGTTTGACTTTAGGTTTAGGTCATATGTGTGGAAGTGGGAAAGTAGTTGAGGGTTTTGGAGCATATCACTAAGCACTGTGGAGCAAGAAATTCATTAAGCAACACCTCATCCCTTCTTGATAGTATTGGCTTTTCCTATAGACTCAATGTGATCTTGGATCACTAAAATATAAAATGAAGAGTCTTGACCTTGAAGCTTAAGCCAATCCTTTGTCCTTAGCATCTTGAAGGAGTTCCCACATCCTCTAGTCCATGCCACTCCATTGTTGAACTTATCTGAAACATACTAGATAAAAGTGTTAGTCCAACAAGAGATATGTTGACATTAATTGCCAAAACCACCTAGGGAGCACTTGTGCTTTCAGTCTCCCCCTTTTTGGTAATTGATGACAACATACATCAAAGCTTTAGATAAAGATATAAAGAATAGCAAGTAAAGCTTTGGAAAGACATGTAACAAGCATAGGCTCCCCCTACATGTATGCAATCATGTGAATATGGAATATAGAAGCATGTGAGAGCATAACCATGATAGAGCAGGCAATGTGTTACATGTATCTTGGCCATATGCATCAGAGCGAAGAATATAAAAGAAAACACCTTCATGCCCATGAGTTCTTCTTGCAAACAGTATGTACATCAGCAAGAATTCCTCATACACATGATTGTGATGCATATACTTACCTTGTAGTCTTGAGTTGGCTTAGGATGTAATGAACCTGCGCAAACAAGGTTAGATAACACAGGTACATCTACTAGCCAGAGTAAACAGAAGAAACCACAAGAATACCAAGATTGGGATGACATGTAGAGAGTGAGTACTAAGTACCACATTGGATTAGACATGTCCCCAAGAGTAAAGATATGCAATTAATTTAAATGATTTCTTTCCCTTAGATGTCTTGCTCCCCCTGAATCTTGCATGGTATACTGGGAGAAGATAGGGAACAGAAAATCAGAGCTGAAAGATATAAATGAACAGAGCTAATGCAAACTAATGCAAATAAGCACATATGAACATGTCTTTCCCCTCAATAAGACATGTGGCATCTCTCCTCTTGAACACCAAGCATCTGGGATCGTTGAGAAATACTTTCTACTTGAGTATTCTCTCCCCCTGGAGATCTTTTCTCCCCCTGAGGAGGTGATACTCTCTTTCTCTAATGTGATCTCTTTAAGTGGTAAGCTTTGATGTGATCTCTCTCTCCCCCTTTGACATCAATTTCCAAGAAAGGTCTTCTGGAATTTTTCGTGAATGGGTTTGGTCCTTGAGTCACAGCACAAAGCAATGTTAAAAATGTGATGCTTGTAGAGGACAAGATTCATTGAGTGGAGCTGGATCAGAAGAAACACAGAATAAGTGGCAGACTGTTTTTCTTGTTGTGAAATCGGTGGCACCGAGTGGTATGCTTCGGTTGTACCAAAAGGATTCGGTTGGACCGAAAACATCAAATAGGTGAAACCGAGTTCATCTCAGAGAAAACACTTGTCACCTCAGCTCACTAGACTAGTAAGATCTCACAAAGATTTGCAAGGAATTTACTGAATGATATGCAATGAATTTGAATGCCGAAAATGCAGAGCAAACAGAAAGAAATCTAGATGAAGTTTTTTTTTGAAAGGGGAAACAAATATGCATGAGATAAATGCAAAAACACAGAAAAGAACACAAGAGAACTTCATCTAGAGATGGTCGGCGACAAAGTCACCTATGTTAGAGTATATTGACTTAGGAGTCAAGTGAGATCACTTGATCATAGGTCATACTCATCGTTTAAGCTCAAAATGGGGTTGCCATTTTTCGTTTAAGCATCTTGATGTATTCACATCTTGTCGAGTTGCTTTAGCTCATGACTTGGAGTAAAGCTTCTCTAAGATGGAATAACATACCTTGGTTGGTAGTATTGAACATGTAGTTGAACTTGTGTGGCTTGCTCAAGGTTGATGTAGCTCATCAAGAATTGGAAGCACCACTTGGAATTTGAGTCCATCTACCTACATGGGTTAGTTCTTTCAAGGAAGAGCACTTGTGTATCCAAAAATGACAATCATGAAGCTCAACATAGAATTGTCAAAGGATATGTTTGAGTGTTTCTGTGCTTCCTTGTCTTCAACCACCATAGTGTAGAAACTTGGTGATGTAGAGATTGCTCAAGATGTGAGTGGATTACAATCTCATGGAATAAGATTCAACCAAGTACTTACATGGGTTAGATAACATGCAAGATGCAAATGTATCCACGACATAAGATTATCATCATAAGAGAAATATCAAGGATTAGTCATAAGCTCATGTCTTGCATGTATCCAATGGAGTTTCTACTCCAAGTTTGAAGCATCAATGATGTTAAATTCTCCTCTTAACCTGCAAAACACTTTCTCATCAAGAGGTTTAGTGAATATATCCGCTAATTGCTTTTCGGTGCGAACATGCTTAAGATCAATGTCACCCTTAGCAACATGATCTCAAATGAAATGATGACGAACTTCAATATGCTTAGTTCAAGAATGTTGTACGGGATTATGACCAATTTTGGTAGCACTTTCATTGTCACAAAGAAATGGAACATGTCTCACATATATCCCATAATCTTTAAGAGTTTGGGTCATCCAAAGTAATTGAGCACAACATGAACCAGCGGCTATGTATTCCGCTTCGGCGGTGGATAAGGATACCGAGTTTTGTTTCTTGGAGGACCAAGACACAAGAGATCTACCAAGAAATTGAAAAGTACCCGAAGTGGACTTTCTATCAACCTTGTCTCCGGCATAGTCCGAGTCGGAGTAGCCAACAAGATTGAAGCAGGCCCTCTTAGGATACCAAATGCCAAAATTTGGTGTATGGATTAAGTATCTCACTATCCTTTTCACGGCCTTAAGATGACATTCTTTAGGAGCAGCTTGATATCGTGCACACATGCACACACTTAGCATGATATCGGGACGTGAGGCACATAGATATAACAATGAACCAATCATAGAGCGATAAACCTTTTGATCAACCGGTTTACCATCTTTGGTCAAGTCAAGATGTCCACTAGTAGGCATGGGTGTAGTCATACCTTTGCATTCTTGCATACTGAACTTCTTGAATAGGTCCTTGGTGTACTTCGTTTGTGAAACAAAGGTACCTTCCTTAGTTTGCTTGATTTGCAACCCAAGAAAGAATTTGAGCTCACTCATCATAGACATCTCAAACTTCTTCGACATTAGCTTCCCAAACTTTTCACTAAAATGAGGGTTAGTTGAACCAAATATAATATCATCAACATAGATTTGGCACACAAATAGTTCTCCATTAACCCTTTTAGTAAAAAGAGTAGAATCAATTTTCCCAATTTCAAAGCCTTTTTTAATAAGGAACTTGGTTAAGCATTTATACCACACTCTAGGAGCTTGTTTAAGACCATAAAGGGCTTTGTGAAGTTTGTAAACATGATTGGGTTTCTTAGGATTGACAAAGCCGAGAGGTTGCTTAACATAAACTTCCTCCTCTATTTCACCATTTAGAAAAGCACTTTTAATGTCCATTTGGTACAAGGTGATATCATGATGATTAGCATAGGCAAGTAAGATGCGAATGGACTCAAGTCTAGCAACGGGAGCGTAAGTCTCACCATAGTCCATACCTTTGACTTGTGTGTAGCCTTGGGCGACGAGACGTGCTTTGTTGCGAACTACTTGTCCATCTTCATCTTGCTTGTTGAGAAACACCCATTTGGTACCGATGATGTTGTGGTTGTTGTCGGGCTTCTCAACCAATGTCCAAACTTGGTTCCTCTCAAAGTTGTGTAGCTCTTCGTGCATAGCATTTATCCAATCCGGATCTTCCAATGCTTCTTCTACCTTCATAGGTTTAATGCTAGAGATGAAAGAATAGTTTTCACAAAAGTTAGCTAAGCGAGTTTTAGAGCGAGTGATTCTCCCGGTTTGAATATCATTGTAGATTTGCTCGACGGGATGGTCTTTAGCAATTCTTGCTCAAACTCGTGAAAGCTTTTGCTTGGTTCTTGGTTGAACTTATTCTTCATCTTGTTCTTCTTCTTGGCCTTCTTCATTGTTGGCGTTGCCGTTCTCTTGTCATGGTGGAGAAGGAGGTTGTTGATGTTCATCTTGATGCACTTCCTCGTTTTCTTCATCTTGGCGTGTCCCACTTGTGGATGCTTCCGTATCAACCCTTGGTTCACCTTGTCGTGAAGTAGAAGCTTCCACTTGGATGGACGAGGTACTCTCCTTCACCTCCGTTGGATGGACCTTGCCAATAGAAAAGTCTTGGATTGCTTCCGAAGGATCTTTGTCTCCTACATCAATTGGCAATTGCTCTACTTGCGAGCCGTTAGATTCATCAAACTTCACATCTACCGTCTCTTCAACCTTTCGGGTGAAATTGTTGTAGACACGGTAAGTGTGAGAGTTTGAGCCATAACCTAGTAGGAAACCTTCATGAGACTTAGGAGAAAATTTGGAACGACGATGCTTATCAAGAATGTAGCACTTTGAGCCGAATACTCGAAAGTATCCAACTTGGGGTTTGTTACCGGTGAGGAGCTCGTATGTTGTCTTGCCGAGTAGCTTGTGAAGATACAAGCGGTTTGTTGCATGACAAGCTGTCTCAACCGCTTCTGCCCAAAAGTGCTTCGATGTCTTGTATTCATCAAGCATCGTTCTTGCCATTTTGATGAGCGTCCGGTTCTTCCTCTCAACAACTCCATTTTGTTGAGGTGTGTACGTAGCCGAGAACTCGTGTGAAATCCCTTCTTCGTCAAGAAAGGTGTCCAGATTTGCGTTCTTGAACTCCATTCCGTTGTCGCTGCGAACCTTCTTGATCTTCACTTCAAATTGATTTTGGGCCTTCCTAGCGAAGTTTTTGAAGATCTTTTGGACCTGCGATTTATCATTGAGAAAGAACACCCACGTAAATCTTGAAAAATCATCAACTATAACTAGACCAAAAGAATTTCCACTGAGACTCTTGTAAGAGTTGGGACCAAAAAGATCCATGTGAAGTAGCTCGAGTGGCCTCCTTGTGGTCATGATGTTCTTCACGGGATGTCTCCCTCCAACCTGTTTACCTGCCTGACAAGCACTGCAAAGTCTATCCTTATCAAATATGACATCGTTAACACCAAGGATATGATTTCCTTTAATAAGCTTGTCAAGGTTTCGCATACCAACATGACCTAGTCGTCTATGCCATAACCAACCTTTTGAGGATTTAGCGATGAAGCAAGTTTTAGGTTGAGCCTTTTTAGTGAAATCAACAATGTATAGATCACCTCTACGCACACCGGTAAAGACCATTTTATGATTATCTCGACGAAACACTTGACAATCTACTTCAGTAAATAGGACATTGAAACCGAAATCAGCAAGTCTAGATACTGAAAGTAAGTTGTATCCAAGAGATTCAACGAGCATGACATTTTGTATGGAGCTATCATGTGATATGGCCACCTTACCAAGGCCAACCACCTTACCCTTTGAGTTGTCATCGAAAGTGACATACTTTCGAGGACTATCATTTTTAGCAAGCTCACGAAACATGTCTTTATCTCCGGTCATGTGATCGGTAGATCCACTATCAAGAACCCATTCCTTTCCTCCTGACATATATCCCCGAAGATTTGCCATAAGACCAAAATGTCTCATTGCATCATCAAGATCGAAGTCACTATCATCATCCTCATCATAGTATCCATGTTCAACATCGTCATGTGGTGGATCAAATCCTAGAGAGGGTGATTCGTTAGAGTGAGTTTGACAATGATCTTGCCTATGAATTTTTATAGCTTCGCAAATAATATCACTAATAATTCTGACATCTCCTTTGGCACGCATAAGGTTGGTAAGCTCAAATAGATGATCACCAAACATAGGATCACTAGTATTCATCTTACTCAAAGCAATGGACTTATGGAGAATTTCATCAAGATTTTTCAAGGAATAATTTGGAAAGCGTTCCTCAAGAAATTTCCATATAGTGTAGGCACACTCGAGAGTAGGCAAACATCCAATCAAGTTTCTAGGCAATCCTCTAATGATAAGTTTGGCAGTTCTAAGATTCCTAATCATATCAATTGACTCATCAAGAGTAGGATGCATAGGATCAACATGAGGTGCACAGGGGCTAGCAATGTACTTGTTCAAATGATATTGATTGAAAATAACAATCATCTCATTTTTCCACTCATGAAAATACTCTCCATCAAGTATAGGCACTCTATGTCTAAGACTCCCCAAAGTAGACTCATCCTTCTTCCTCCAATGGTGATTAAACCAAGGCAATGGATACCAAAGCTCTGATACCACTTGTAGGACCTTCAGAAGAGGTGTCTAGAGGGGGGTTGATTAGACACTAAGTACCAAAGTTGCAGTTTTTAAGATCTTTAAGTTTAAGTGGAGTTTAGGCACAAGTTTAACATTCACAATACATATCAAGCAAGCATGCAAAGAGTATATGAGCAGCGGAAAGTAAAGCATGCAACTTGCAAGAATGTAAAGGGAAGGGTTTTGGAGGATTCAAACGCAATTGGAGACACATGTTTTTGGCGTGGTTCCGATAGGTGGTGCTATCATACATCCACGTTGATGGAGACTTCAACCCATGAAGGGTAACGGTTGCGCGAGTCCACGGAGGGCTCCACCCACGAAGGGTCCACGAAGAAGCAACCTTGTCTATCCCACCATGGCTGTCGCCCACGAAGGACTTGCCTCACTAGCGGTAGATCTTCACGAAGTAGGCGATCTCCTTGCCCTTACAAACTCCTTGGTTCAACTCCACAATCTTGTAGAAGGCTCCCAAGTGACACCTAGCCAATCTAGGAGACACCACTCTCCAAGAAGTAACAAATGGTGCGTTGATGATGAACTCCTTGCTCTTGTGCTTCAAATGATAGTCTCCCCAACACTCAACTCTCTCTCATAGGATTTGGATCTGGTGGAAAGAAGATTTGAGTGGAAAGCAACTTGGGGAAGGCTAGAGATCAAGATTAATATGGTAGGAATGGAATATCTTGGCCTCAACACATGAGTAGGTAGTTCTCTCTCAGAAAATGTATGCTGGAAGTGTAGGTTCAGTCTGATGGCTCTCTCCACGAATGAAGAGGAGGTGGAGGGGTATATATAGCCTCCACACAAAACCTAACCATTACACACAATCTACCAAACTCGGTGGGACCGAATCAAGAAACTCGGTCGGACTGATTTAGTAAATCCAGTGACCGTTAGGATTTTCGGTGGGACCGATATGCAATTCGGTAGGACCGATATGGTTAGGGTTAGGGCATAACTTAATCTCGGTGAGACCGATTACACAAACTCGGTGAGACCATTTTGGTAATAAGTTTTCCAAAGAGTTTGTCAGGCAAACTCGGTTGGACCGATTACACAAACTCGGTAGGACCGATTTTGGTAATAAGTTAACCAGGAAGTTTGCATTGTAATCTCGGTAGTACCGATTTCTCAAACTCAGTTAGACCGATTTTGGTAATGGACATACATAGAGAGATTACAATCCCATCTCGGTGAGACCGAGATCCCTATCGGTGAGACCGATTTGCCTAGGGTTTGTGGCAGTGGCTATGACATCTGAACTCGGTGGAGCCGGATAGAAAGAGTCGGTGGGGCCGAGTTTGACTTAAGGTTTAGGTCATATGTGTGGAAGTGGGAAAGTAGTTGAGGGTTTTGGAGCATATCACTAAGCACTGTGGAGCAAGAAATTCATTAAGCAACACCTCATCCCTTCTTGATAGTATTGGCTTTTCCTATAGACTCAATGTGATCTTGGATCACTAAAATATAAAATGAAGAGTCTTGAGCTTGAAGCTTGAGCCAATCCTTTGTCCTTAGCATCTTGAAGGAGTTCCCACATCCTTTAGTCCATGCCACTCCATTGTTGAACTTATCTGAAACATACTAGATAAAAGTGTTAGTCCAACAAGAGATATGTTGACATTAATTACCAAAACCACCTAGGGGCCACTGTCCATCATCATTTTGACAATAGGATGAATGCAAAAGAAAATCAAATGTGTGGCAATCTGTCCATCATCATGACTGTTGACAGTCGCCACACCCACTGTTGGACTTCGATCTAGCACAAAGGGGGTGTATAAGAGCAGATATGGATGGTGTGGTCTGGCACACATAGCAGTATAATCATCTTAATCTTGCAGTGTAATTTTTAATCCGTGGCAGCAAACGGGCATTGTGCTAGTCTAATAAGAATACACATTGTTGAACTTCATTGCTGGAATTAATGGTTTACTATCGGGATGTGCCTTAGGAGCATCGCTTATCAAGTGAAAACATAAGACACAAACTTGTAGCTGTATGTGTTTTGCCAAGAAAGGGTGCAACAAGAAATAGTTTCCTAGTACTGGTTTATCTCACCTACTAGTAAAGGGACATTTCTCCTCAAATCGAAAGTTAATACATCGTTGTTTCTTACTAGGGGAAGATGGACCTGGATGGTCAAGCACGTGGAAGATGGCTTTGTGGGCGCGCCTTCTTAACAGCGAAAATGCATACAGAATGATCCTAAAGTTAATCACATTGGTTCCACCTGGTGAAAAAGTTGGGTTCGAAGGAGGACTGTACACCAATCTGTGGACAGCACACATAAGAACAGTAGCAGTAGTACTACTACTAGCAGTAGTACTACCAAAAGAAAGGAAAGAACAGTAGCAGTAGTACTACTACTAGCTAGCTAGCTAGCTGGTACTGATCTAGCTTCTGCATGCATTTCTCTAAATTTTGTTATACTTAAACACTACAAGGAATTATACTTTGTCATAGCTATTAGTCTTTGGACTAAGGGGCACTAGCACACTAGTAAGTGATAGGCAACCATCCTACATGGAAATGTGAAGAGTTACATGGATCAGTACCAGCTCTAAGTGAAGGCTCAATGGATTCAAGATCAACCGACTGAAGTTGCCCAAACCTGCAAGGAAAAGACAGAATAATGATTTCGAACTGCTTCTGATGGCATACATAAGCATAAGTTCAGTCCCCCAAATCAAGTACTCCATCAGATTGGGATACTACTCTAGATTAGTGTAGCCACTATCTAACAAAAAATTTCAGAACTGAATTTCAGAGTACTCTAAATGTTGTGTGCCCTAGTATTTCTGTGTTCCCTTGCATTTCTATAACATTTAGTAGCATGACAATTTTATCATGTTGAAAAGAATTCAGTAACATGAATTTGGCTAAGCCAAGCATGATCTTGCTTGCATTGCCGCCTTTGCTACATGAAGCAATAGGGTAGGTTCAGTTTCACTGAATTTTTGAAACTATACATCATTTGCTGAATTTTTGCTCTACATCACTTGCTCTTTGTAAATTATTGCATATATCCAGTGACTGAATTTTTGAAACTATAGGTGAACCTCTTCAGGAAACGCAAAACAGTTAACTGAAACTATCTAAAATAGTTAAATCCACTTGATGCTTACCTAATGCAGGCCAACAGAATGAAATGAACTACGAATTTGTTCTCTGAAATACATGTAGGCCAATAGAGAGGATGTTCTTACAAGGGAGCAAGAAGCCTGCCGCCATGGCCCTAGGGTTTGCAGGTGAGGGGGTGGAGGAGAAGGGAGGAATCACCATGCATAGGTTGGGGAGG
>NC_057801.1:421734419-421744343 GCF_018294505.1 Triticum aestivum | reverse complement strand
TTATTTGTGTTTAAATATGTTCAAACTTGTTTAAATTATAACAGTAATATTTTTTATAAAAATAGTAAAAAAAATAAAAAAATATGTTCAAAAAGTGCGGGTGCGGGGGGCCGGGTGCTCCGGCGGTGGAGCGGGGGAGGGTTGCGATGGGTGGAGCTAGCGGGGGAGGGTGCGGGTGCGATCGAGATGGAGGGGGATCGAGATCGAGATGGAGGGGGAATCGAGATCAAGTGTCCTCATGAATTCAAAAAGTGCCCATGAAATTTAAAAATATTCATGATATCAAAAGGTGCCCATGAAATACAATCGAGAAATGAAGACTACGATTTAAATACAATCGGTCTTAGCTAGCTATTTGTTCACAATCTTCTTGCCCTTCTTTTTCGCAAACGGAGTTCTTCTGTGGAACGGACGTCCTTTAGGTAGGGTGGTCCTGCTTCTTCTTGTGGTGTGTGCTGCTACTTCATCGTCGTCGTCATGTTCGATCTTCGGGTCGCCGTACTTGTCGAAGTCTTGCTCATTGGCTACTCCATCCATTCCGATGATCTTCCTTTTGCCTCTCCTCATGACAACACGACTGGGCTTTGGCGGGTCGGTAATGAAGAAGCATTGGTCCACTTGGGAAGCCAGTACCCATGGCTCATTTTTCGCAGTGACGTTTGCGCCCGCGGTCTTGGATTTGGCTTCGGGTATAACCATGGTGGTGAAATACCGGTCTTCTTTTATGACGTTTTTGGCCCATCTGACACGGAACATCGGGACCTTCTCTCTAGCGTAGCTCAGCTCCCAGATCTACTCGATCCTTCCGTAGTATCTGTCCTTGTCGTTACCGGTGTAGGATTCCATCGTTACCCTGGAGTTCTGATAACCATCGCTCTTCATGTCCTTGTCCTCGGTGTAGAATGTGTAGCCGTTGATATCGTACGCCTCATAGGTCATCAGGTTGTGCTCGGCGCCCTGTGACAAGGCGAATATGAGTTGTTCTTCCGCGAAAGAATCCTCATGTAAAGGATACGACAGAAGCTTCTGCTTGAACCAACGCGTGAAACATGAGTTGTGCTCTTTGAGTATATCTCCGTCCGTCCTCTGTTGGCCTCGGTCATTGTACGTCTTCTTAATAAAGGTTTTGTGCTCTACCACCCAAGGATCGACCACATCTATGTGTTGTAGCGCGACTAGGTTTGCTCTTTCAAAGTCGGCGAGTCGACCCTCGAAGTCGACATGCATTTCGCGGCGACCCTCATGGTGACCCCATCCAGCGAGCCTGCCGAGGTGCCTGTTGACGGGCAGACCAACGGGGTTCTCGATGCCTAGATAATTCGTGCAGTAGGAGATGCACTCTTCGGTCAGAAAGCCCCTGGCTATGCTTCCCTCTGGACGTGACATGTTGCGAACGTATCCTTTGATGACACCATTCATCCTTTCGAACGGCATCATGCTGTGCAGGAACGTCGGCCCGAGTTGGATGATATCCTCCACTATATGGACCAGCAGATGCACCATAACGTCGAAGAATGCGGGCGGGAAGTACATCTCAAGCTCGCATAGTATCACCACGATCTCTTCCTGTAGCCTTCTGAGTTGCCTCACGCCAATCGACTTCCGAGAGATGACGTCGAAAAAGTTGCATAGGCCAAATAGCGTTTCACGGACGTGCGCGTCCATGATCCCACGGATTGCAACTGGAAGTATCTGCGTCATCAGCACGTGAAAGTCGTGAGACTTCATCCCGCTGAACTTCTTCTTCACTGGGTCTAGGTATCTGATTATCTTCCCCGCATAACCGTAAGGAAGTTTTACTCCTAGGAGGCAGGTGAAAAACTGCTCGATCTCCTCCTGACTTAGAGTGAAGCACGCGGGAGGGTAGTCATTTCCGGTCTTCTTGGCCTTTTTGCCTTTGCGACGACTTTCCGTGTCCTGCTTCGCCTCATCATCATCATCATCATCATCATTAGCGTGAAGCTCCTGCCTGATGCCCATTGATTTCAAGTCTGCCCTTGCTTTCGGCCCATCTTTGGTCCTCTCTGGCATGTTGAGCAGGGTACCAAGCAGACTCTCGCACACGTTCTTCGTGATATGCATGACATCAAGGCTGTGAGGCACACGGTGGATCTTCCAGTACGGCAAGTCCCAGAAAACAGACCTCGTTTTCCATACCTTCAGCAGCGGCTCTGGCGCCTTTCGCTTCTTTCCCGGCAGTGGGCAGTCTTTCCAATTTTTCAACAGCTTGTCTATTTCCTCGCCGCTCCTCGTACACGGGCGTTTTCGGGGTTCGGTTTCACCATCGAACAGATCCTTGCGTTTCCTCCACGGGTCATCGTCACGAAGCCACCTTCGATATCCCATGAACACGGTTTTCGAAGACCCGGGATCTCTATCTAGCTGGCGATACGTTGTGTCATCCATGCACCTTACGCATCCAGAAAATCCGTGGACTACCTGCACCGCGAGATATCCGTAACCGAGATAGTCGTGCACCGTCGTGAGCAGTGCGGCTCTCATAGGGAAATATTCTTTCTCTGCGGCGTCCCACGTATTGGCTGGCGTTTTCCACAGCGTGTCAAGCTCCTCTTTCAGCAGCCCCAGATACAGATTGATGTCGTTCCCTGGTTGTTTCGGCCCTTCAATTAGCATACTCATGTGAATGTACTTCCTCTTCATGCACAACCAGGGGGGAAGGTTGTACATCCACACAAACACAGGCCAGGTGCTATGTGTGCTTCTCTGGCTGCCAAACGGATTGACTCCATCGGTGCTCGCGCCCAGCACGATGTTCCTTGGATCGTTCCCAAATTCTGGGTATTCGAAGTTCAACGCTTTCCAGTGGCTCGCATCCTTAGGGTGACTCAGCATCTTGTCTTTTTTATCTATCTCCGGATCATTTGCGTCATCTTCTCGCTTCTTCTCCTCCCTATCCGCGTGCCAACGCAGGAGCTTTGCTACCTTAGGGTCCGCGAAATACCGCTGCAGACGAGGAGTGATCGGAAAGTACCACACCGATTTTCGAGGAGCTTTCTTCCTCTTCTTGTATCGAGTGACGCCGCACACCGGACATATGGTAGACTCCGCGTGCTCGTCCCGATAAATGATGCAATTGTTCATGCACACATGGTATTTCACGTGCGGTAAATCCAGAGGACACACGATTTTCTTCGCCTCCTCGAAACTGGTCGGGCACTTGTTCCCCTTGGGAAGACGTTCATGCCAGAATGACATGTTCTCGTCGAAGCATGCGTCGGTCATTTTGTGTTTTACCTTCATCTCCAGAGCCATGAGCGTTACTTTCAGGCGGGTATCCTCGGGCCTGCATCCTTCATACAATGGAGTAACCGCGTCTATCTCCAGTTGATCCATCTTGGCTTTCTCTCGGGCGGCAGCTCTTGCGTTATCCGTCCGCTTGAGAAGCAGCTCTTGAATATGAGGGTCCTGCACCCAGCCTCCATCGTCGTCTGCTCCGGCATCTTTATCTTCATGATCATTCCCTTCGTCTTGATCTTCCTCATCATCATGTACGACATCTTCTACATGATGACTGTGTACAGCATCACCGTCGTGATCATGTCCTGGAGATTCTTCGTCTTCTCGCCCGCCCTCGCCGCGGTGGTACTTGTCTTGTTGCCCTTCCTCATTTCTTGCCCGGCCCCGGCCATGGACGACTTGATAGTCATCTTCATCACCTTGCCACCGATAGCCATCCATGAAACCACGCAAGAGCAGGTGGTCCCGCACCTGCCCGGAATCCGGGTCTGCAATAAGGCTCTTCAGCTTGCATCTTCGACATGGACATCTTATCTCCGTCTCGTTCTTTTGAAGCATCTCGGCCTTCGCGGAGCTCAAAAACCTATTCACGATGCCTTCAGTCATCGTGCGGACCATGGTCGCCTGCGGGGTAGAGCAAAACGATATGTTAGAACCAAGAAAAAATTTGGCATGACCTTCCCTAAAAATAGGACCAAAAAGAATGCATAGTGCCAAAATTCTCGCCGAAATGGAAATGAATCAAAACATTCCGGCAAAATATTGGCAACTATCGCATATTTCAAATACCGGTACCTTCAAACACAAACATATATGCAACACCACAAACACATGCAACACCACAAACATACATAGATCTAGCTAGGCCACAAAAAGTGCATGTGCATGTTGTTGGAGCGAGCTAGGGAGAAAAAAAAGTAGATCTATATCATGAAGATAGCTTTCCCTTACTTACCTATCAAAAAAAGGTAATTTCACCACTTAATTTTGTTGAATCTATGGTGGAAATGAGGTGAGGAGGAGGAGATGGCCGAAAGCTTGGAGAAGGAGGTGGATGGAATGAAGTGGGGAAAGTGAGTGGGTAGGTGTGGGCTGTCCAAAATATCTTGTTGGTCACAGGTTACTAATGGCGCACCGTAGGAAAATGCGCCATTAGTAACCCTGGTTACTAATGGCGCATCAGACTACGGTGCGCCATTAGTAGTTTTGCAAAAAAGTAAAAATAATAAGTATATATACTAATGGCGCATCTCCTCTGAGTGCGCCATTACTAGTTTAAACTAGTAATGGCGCACTGTGCCATGATGCTCCATTAGTAGTTTTGCAAAAAAAGAATAAAACAAAATTTACAGTAATGGCGCACTGCCTGCTTGGTGCGCCATTAGTAGTTATAGATAGTAATGGCGCATTATGGACCCGATGCGCCATTAGTATGTATGGGAAAATGGAAAAAAAAATTCATACTAGTGGCGCACCCTGTTTACGGTGCGCCATTAGTGTCTTCCACACTAATGGCGTATCACAAACAGGTGCGCCATTAGTATATAGTAGTGGCGCACTGCTTCCACGGTGCGCCATTAGAATCAATCCTATCTATAGCCCTTTTCCTAGTAGTGTCAGCCTCCTGACAAATGTTGGTACTCACCCACTGATTTCATCCATATGATTGAGCTTTGTCATCTCTATTGGTGTTGTGCTACTGTTTAGATACTATCATGAAAAAGTGGTATTGTCCTTGAGAAGTGTTTTATCTGTGCTGTTTTAAATATTTCCTTTCCTTTTTTTCGAGCAAACAGGGATCATCTTCCTCTGAAGAAGAATATGGAGTACGTGAAGTGACTAGTTCCGATTATGCCAGGATGAAAAAGCCATGTCTATCTTCTCATCAGAAGGAGCAGTTGAAGGATGGTTACATTACTCCCCATAAGACCAAACTAACTTCAGCTCAGAAGGACTGACAAATCTCCATTTTTTTGATGTGATGCGCGAGTACAATGTTGTTCTAGGATTCTTTCTGGTGAGTTCCATTTTTCTACTTGGACCATGTATGTGCCTGTTGAAACAGTCAATTCATAGTACAGTTTGCTTTATACTAATCACTTTTTTGTATTTATGCAAACAGGGGTGGTCAGCTTGATTTCAATGGGAACTGCACAAAATGTTCATGAATACATCGAATCATTCATTTCCACCACAAGAAAGGAGGTGCCCATAAGTTCAAGGCGTTGCAACATATAAGGGCGAAATCATACAAGCTACGAGTGAATTTGGTTGATTTTGGTGGAACTGCACAAAAAGAACAGCTGGTTTATTTAGCACGAGTTGCCATGTCAATGTCCGAACTGATGGCAAACCCTGCCCATTCCACAATCGTAGGCATTTGATATTTTGGAATGGGACAACCTTGTCAAATTTTGCTCATTGATTTTAGCAAGATATGCGTTTGATATTTTCGAATGGGACGCCCTTTGATGTCAGCAGCGGCGATCAATTTTTTCTTTATTCTTTAGTTGTGAAGTAAATATTGCCTCTGACATGCGAGTCCCTAAGATGCATAATCATCGATTGTTTTGAATGTTCTCTATGAATTGCCAGGCATGTGTGTTTGATTGCAATGTACAGAAACGCTAAAAAGCTGCTCAAACTCTTTGTACTCCTTATGTTCCTTTTTACTTCGCACATTGTGAAAGTGCATACTTTTTGTATAAGATTGGTCAAAGTAGAGATACTTTGACTACAGGCAAAACTTGTATGCAGACTAGAAAGGACCGGAGGGAGTACATGTGAAACTGCTGCAAACGTGGTGATCACCCTAGGAATAATGTTCGTACGTATTGTTTTGCATGTTCATCCAATGCCAGTGATACAGGAATTCGAACTAATCGAAATAAATTCATTCATACACAGTCGGATTTCATATAAACATGCCGGATTTCATTACATTTCATGCATTCTTCAACTAAAAAGGGGTGTTTGTGGCCGCATGCATCTCCCAGATGCAGAGGCTGGGGGTCATCCTCCTTTTCAAAAAAAAACTAAAAAGGGGTGCGCTGGAGGTATAATTAATTAACCAAAGCTACCCACCTGTGTCCCGCTGAGGCAAACAGAAGCTTCAGTGACTTAACTGCAGGTGCAGTTGCGTAACTGACATGTGGCCTATTGGGCCCACGTGTCAGTCAGCCAACTGCACCAGCAGTTAAGTAGAAGCAGCGTTCTTCTCTAGCGCAGCCCTCCAACTCCACGTCGCCGCCAAGAAGCTAACCGGCCGTCAATGGTCAACCCGCCTAGCTTGGCTTCAACCGGAGGGTAGCAGCGCTGGCCTTACTTGGACCCGAGCAGCGGCGACCTACCGTGTTCTACTCTTCCTCGTTTTCTGTGTGGCGCGGCCTCGTTGGCAGTGGGGCGGGGCCTCGGCGGAGCCGATGATGCCTATGTCTCGTTGCCGGCGGGCGGCGCCTCAGCAGAGCGGTGGAAATCCTCCCCCATGTTGCCGGCATGGTGGGGCCTCGGCTGAGCCGGCGATGTCCTTTGCCTCGTTGTTGGCGGGGCGGGGCCTCGGCAGAGCCGGCGGTGTCCTCTGCCTCGTTGTTGGCGCCGCGGGGCCTCGGCGGAGCCGGCTGTGTCCTCTGCCTTGTTGTTGGCGCCGCGGGGCGTCGGCGGAGCAGGGCATTGCCGACGCCAGCGGAGCGGGGACTCGTCGGAGCCGACATTGTCCTCTGCCTCATCCTCGGTCTCGCCAAACAGTGCCTCGCCTGCTTCATCGCCCTCTTTGCTAGCCTCTTTGTAGGCGGCCGCAGCCTCCGCCACCCGCATGCGGTACCGCCAGCGCTCGAGGCGGCCCTTGTGGGTGAAGAGGTACGAGTCGAGCAGCGCCTCCTGCTCCGCCCGCTCCACGGCGATCTGCTCCTCCGCCTACAGGTGCTCCTGGAGGAGATGGTGGTTGTAGGCGGCGTCGACCTGCGCCTCTCGGAACTGCTCCTCACGCATCTGCCTCACCCTGTCCATATATTGGGCACGGGCCTCGCCGATGGTCATGGTGCAATGCACTGGCGAGGATGGCGTGGAGGAGGGGGTTGGCGCCGGATCGTCGACTACCATGTTTTCCATTGGGACGTCGTCGTCCTCCGGCTGCCTGTCAGCCAGCCGGTCGACAGCAATGGCTGCTATCTCCTTGTGGTCCGTTGTCCTCCTGTCCCGAAGAGCGCTGGAGCGTGAGGAAGCCATGGTGGGCAGTAGTGGTGTGGACAGGAGAAAGGGAACGGATGTGGATGACTGTGGCTATGGACGGCACAGCAGTTTATATAGCAATGGTGGGCGGGCGGAGGGACGGACGTGTGGCGCCGGAGTAGCCGCCTCGGCAACCGCATATCATTAATGTGTGCGGCAAATGGACGGACGGGCAGCACTTGTGTCGTTTGAAGGCAGAGCAATCGCCTGCACCGGGAAGCAGGGCGGCCGACGCTGACTGTTTCGGGCGGAAAGCGCGCGCGGGCGAGGAGATCACTTTACTTGGATAGGATGACAATGGGGACCCACCAGGTCCATAGCCTCACGTACGCAAGTGCCTCCTTATTATATATATATATATATATATATAACTATAATTTATTTTGCTTCCTCCTAGTTTCCTGACATCACGGTCCCACACCATTGTCAACCTATGTACTCCCTCCTTTCCGGTTTATAGGGCTTATCTCAAAATTTTAGTTTTTCCATTTTATAAGGCTCAATTTGGTTGTTTCCCATCACATGTTCAGATTCCAAGGTGCATTAAATCATTGCATGCAAGTATTAAGAGAAAACTGACCAATGCATGTACTTTATGCATGCATGCATTGCAATTAATGCATTGATAAACATATTTTTTTGAGGATCACAAGAGCATTAATTAGGTGCTTTTGCAAAACTAGAAAAAGTATTCCACCACTCGCCATCTACCTTGATTGGTGAGATTTTTGAATTGAGCATTATAAACCGGAAAGGAGGGAGTAGTCAATAAACGAGAGAATTGCACAAGAAGCGGCCGACAGCTGGGACCAAGCAGCTCGAGCAGTATTTGTGTTTTTGAGGTGTGAGCACTGCAGAGTTTTTCGATGTTTACCCCAGATATTAATTTTTCTCCTCTGAACAACAATGAAAACATCGCTGCAGGTATTAACTGGGCGGGCTGTGGCCCGTCTAGCCCAGGCTAGATATCCAGCCCAGATATTAATTTTTTTTCAAGCTGAAAATGGCTAGCCCAGCTATACTTTTTTTGGGAATACCCAGGCAAGGTCAAGTCGTTATTCTCCGCCCCGCTGGGCTGCAAATCTTTCCTAGGAGGGATGCATTAGGCTTAACAAGAAAATGGGCTTTAAGAAATAATAAATGGGATTTAATTATAAAAACTAGGTAGTAACTATAAAAAAATGCACCAAACAGTGATTACTTTATAAAATATTATTTTTGCAATATTGAAAATTTTAATTTCATTAATTGTTGCGAGCGGAATGTTTTGTTGGATTTTTACGCAATATAAATTTATATTGAAATTGTATTTAATCTGACTAGAAATTTCGGGATAAAAATATTCGGATCCCATCAAAATGTGGGAAATTTTACTGAATTCTGTTTTGAACGGTTGGTTGAAATGGGTTGTACTTTTAACAAATTGTAAATGGGCTGTAGTAAATTCCATTAGAATTCAAAAATGGGCTACACATTCTTACAAATATCAAATGGGCTATAAGTTCTCTGCCACACACTTCTGGCCTTACTAAGTTGACGCGTCCCCTAAAAAAACAGAGTTGACGGGTATGCAAGGCTTTGTCAACTTATAGTCAACACACGGTTCTAGCAGCAGTGGCCGTTGGATGTCCATCCAATGGATGTTGTGCTTCTTCTTCAATCTCGGATATTCTAGCTTCACCCGCCCAAAAAATGATTCATCCCCCTGACATTTGGGGCGCACCATTTCGGAAGTTGACCCGTGGGCCTACTAAGTTGACGTACCAAGGGCTTTGTCAACTTAGCCAATATAAATGATTCTAGCTGCAAGGACCGTACGATGTCCATCCAAAGGCCGTCTTGCTTCTTCAACCTCTGGTCTTCTTGCTCCAGCCGCCCAAAGCAGCGCCGGTCGTGCCGCCTGCTCCTGCCTCCCGTGGCCAGTTGTGCTGCCGCGGAGGCCTCACCGCCCCCTACTACTCCCACCGCTGGCCAGGCCATCCCTCCACTCACCCACACCCCTTGTTATTCTGTGGCGATGGCAGCGCGGCCGAACCAGTGAACCCTCGTACTCCTCTCCGCGTGTGCATCCACAGCCGCATCATCCCCGGCTTCGCGTCATCCCCTTCCTAGGCCTCGCCATCGTCCATCGTCGTGGTGCTCTCGGCGCGGCGTGGTCAACGTGGTCAAGGAACGACTTCCATCGGACGTGGACTGTACGTGGAGAGGCTGACAGCTGGGTCCACGGCAGCCGCAAGGAAGTGCCTCCTTATTACGCGCAAAATAATTATTCCTCCACCTGACAGCGGGGACCCACCAGACGGGCCACCGTATTTCGCGAAAAAATGATTTGCCCCCTGACTGCTGGGACCCACGAGCTACATCTTCGCATGCAAGGAAGTGCGTCCGGAAAAAAAAAAGATTCGCCCCCTGACTGCTGGGACCCACCAGCTACATCTT
>NC_057801.1:421733123-421733962 GCF_018294505.1 Triticum aestivum | reverse complement strand
CCCCCCTGACTGTTGGGACCCACCAGCTACATCTTTGCAGGCAAGGAAGTGCCTGACAGTCAGGACCCACCTGGTCGAAGCGTACGTAGCGTTGTCATCCTGGTCGCGAACGTGTACGTACATACTGGTCGATGTAGAGGCGCGCACGTGTCGTAGTAGAGGCGCGCACGTGTCGTAGTAGAGGCGCGCATGTATCATGTACACGTACGTACAGCGGCCAGGCTGCAAGAAAGAAAATATGGCCACTTATGTGTACATACGGGCGGGGTCTCGAACACCTAGTCGTGCATACGTACGGCGAGGGCTCGTGTTCATGGGGAGGCAACGGAATGCGTCATGTTCATGGGGAGGCAACGGAATGCGTCGTGTTCATGGGGAGGCAACGGAACGCGTCGTGTTCATGGGGAGGCAACGGAATGCATCGTGTTCATGGGGAGGCAACGGAATGCGTCGTGTTCATCGGGAGGCAACGGAACACGTGGGAGCCAACCGGCTGGGTCGGAATGGAATGCGTGGTCGTGTTCATCGGGAGGGCTTGGACGGAACATGCGATGGAAATGAGGCCTGGCGTACCGCACAACGGAGGAAACGGACCTCCTACGTTTGGAACAGGGTCCTGTTGATCGGGAGGGGTGTGGCGTACCACAAAACGGAGGAAACGGACTACCTACGGTCGAAACGGGGGTCCTGTTGATCGGGAGGGGTGTGGCGTACCGCAAAACGGAGGAAACGGACCTCCTACAGTCGAAACGGGGGTCCTGTTGATTGGGAGGGGTGTGGCATACCGCAAAACGGAGGAAACGGACCTCCTACGGTCGAAACGGGGGTCCTGCTGATCG
>NC_057801.1:421694800-421732704 GCF_018294505.1 Triticum aestivum | reverse complement strand
CATCCCAGAGGCAGCATCGGTCGGCTTCAGTTAGCAGCAGTAGCGAAGGAATCGCTCCATCAGGTTCAGTTAACAGCCATCGATCGATTGCTCGGGTTCAGTAACGCGTAGCCTGCAGTGGAATCGCTCGGGTTCAGTTAGAGCCCAACGCCTCGCTCGGGTACAGTTAGAGCCAACGCCTCGCACACACTCGCGTACGTGTACGAGAGAAACGCGCATCGCTCCGCCCCCGACCTCCCACCGTAACCGGCAACTCCCCGAAATTTTCCTCCCCCTCGCTTCTACCATGGTTTTTTCCGTCATGGACGGCCCAAAGAATGTCATGCAGCTGTGTCTCCAGCCCGCCCAGGACGAAAAGCCCATTTTCTGTCATATTTTTTGTCATAGAAGTAGGAGGCCACCACATCTATGATGATACCGGGTTTTGTCACAATTATCGTCATAGAAGTGTCATATGTATGACAAAAAAAATCGTTCGGCCCAAAATGTCACGGATGTGTCTTTTTTTTGTAGTGCTTGTCCTCAAGCGGAAGCCGAAATCAAAAAATATGTCCACATGTTTAGAGATAGAGGTGTCGATAAAAATAAAATACATACATGAGGGCATCATGATCATTCTAAGAACAGCAACATAAATGGATTTTGTCATATGATTTCCTATGCTCAAGTAGTAAGAAATTCACAATGTCAAGTATGGTTCAAAAACTTCATTGGAACTAACAAACTATAATCTCAATCATTGAAGCAATTGCAATTTATCGTAACATCAGAAAGAGTCAATAATAGAGCTTTTTAGCAAGCTCACATACTCAACTATCTCGTAGTCTCCTATAATTGTTAACACTCACGCAACACTTGTGGTTATAGACTTTCAACCGGACACTGAGAAAGATAGGGGCTTATTGTGTTGCCTCCCAACGTATTCACCTTTAGGTGATGTCAACAATAATAGCCTATGCCAACTTACATCTAGTTGGATATATGTATCATGATGTTTCAAACACGAGGAGCTTGCCAATGATAAAATGAAAAAGGGAAAGGTGAGCATCACCTTGACTCTAGCATAAAGTAAAACATAAAGTAAAAGATAGGCCCTTCGCAGAGGAAGTAGAGGTTGTCATGCGCGTTTAGGGTTGATGTATAAAATCTTAGTGCAAAAGAACATCACTTTATATTGCCCCTTGTATGTGGACCTTTATTATGCAGTCCATCGCTTTTATTACTTCCACAACAAGTTCGTACAAAGTTTATTTTCTCTGCACTAATAAGTCATACATATTTAGAGAGCAATTTTTATTGCTTGCACCGATGACAACTTACTTGAAGGATCTTACTCAATCCATAGGTAGGTATGGTGGACTCTCATGGCAAAACTAGGTTTAAGGGTATTTAGAAGCACAAGTAGTATCTCTACTTGGTGCAAGGAATTTGGCTAGCATGAGTGGGAAAGGCAAACTCAACATGTTTGGAAGGTCAATGACAATATACTTTAACTGAGATGTCGGAAAACATAAACCATTACGTTGTCTTCCTTGTCCAACATCAACTCTTTTAGCATGTCATACTTAGTGAGTGCTTCACAATCGTAAAAAATGTCCAAGATAATATATTTATATGTGAACCCCTCTTTCCTTATCACTTCCTATTAATTGCAACGATGACCAAGGCTACGTTCATCAACTCTCAACAATTTTTTATGCCTCATACTTTCTATGTGTGAAGTTATCACTATCCATAAGATCAATATGAACTCTTTTGTTCTTTCTACTTTCTCAAGATCATAGCAACATAGCAAAGCCCTTGACTCAACACTAATCTTTATTATAGATAGCACACGGACTCGATTACAAAAAGAGATCACAATGCAAAACTCAAAACTACTTGATATCAAAAACTTCAAACTACTAGATCAAGATACTACTAAAAGGATCGAACTAAATAAAGCGATAAAGATAGGAGTGTGATGGTGATATGATACCGCGGCACCTCCCCCAAGCTTGGCAGTTGCCAAGGGGAGTGCCCATACCCATGTGATTATTTCTCCTTCTTCACGGCTGGAGTTCTGATCTTCTTGGCGATGATGCCCTTCAGGATACGGTTCTCCTCCTCGAGCTTATTGACTTGTTGTTTGAGGTCCATAATCTCTTTACGGAGCTTGCCCATAATGGCCAAAGCTCCTTTTACCCAAGGATGCATCATAGCTTCTAGAGAACACGTGAAACTCTTTTTCATATTTTCATAAGAAAGAAATCTAGAGTTGGAAGGGATGACCGAAGCAGGGACAGCCAGGCTAGGTAGTTCCCCCATAGTGAATTCTGCTTGGAGACGAGAGGTAACTTCTTGATCTTCCTCCATGGCATCTATCCTTTTCAAATCAGCCTCCATCTCATCCTCCGTTGATGGTCCAAAGTGATAGGCATCGCTATTTGCTCCTATACCTGGCGTTGGGTGAGACACCCGGCTCTCCCCAACTGATTCCTGAGAAGACATCTTGCTTTATTCTGCAACAGGAACAACTCGAAACGGAAACAGAGGATATTTGCATGACACGGTGGTGAAAACCTTCAGGAGTATATATAATAAATTTTTACCGACCAAAATACGTAACATACAAGAAAACGGAGTCCGGGAGGCACACGAGGTGCCCACGAGACAGGGGCGCGCCCTACAGGGGGGGCGCGACCCCCTCTCTCATGGGAGCCTTGTGTCCTTTTCGGACTACTTCTTTCTTCCTAAAATTCTTAAATAATCCAAAACTGATAAAAATTGCCATTTAGATACATTAAAACTAAGCACTAATCGAGCACTCTCAGGCCATCAGCATTTTGACCGTCGGATTTACAATTCTGGACATTTCTGGCTGTTGGATGCAACTTCAATTCCGCTGAGAGCACTACAGGCCCGGGCAGATGCTCCCTAAACAAAATCGGCGCGTGGGCTGCTCTTGGGCTTAGTATGCACGAGCCGCTATTCCGGAAACAAAATCGGAGCCCTCTCGTTTCTTTATGATGACCTCGACCTCGACCTCTCGCCTCTCTCGTTCGATTCCCACCCCCAATCTCTCTTCTCTCACCCACGACACAGGTTGCGCCGCCACCGCTGTCCTTCCCTTTGGCTCGCAGCTCCTCATGCCTCAGTCCTTGGCTGCCCTCAACTTTTCCTGTCTTCTCTTGTGACGGTGACGAGCTCCACCTCAGGCCATTTGCGGCACCACCTCTGCCTCCAGATCCAACCTCACTCCAGCACCCGCTAAGAGATACGCTGCTGGACACGTTCCTTCGTCTGCACCAACAAGTTTATTCTACGTCTAACTTGTTTATTTATAGATGGTATGTGTATGACAACAGAAGATGATCAATAGCTTTCAAGAAAACTGAATCTGAAGTTGTCAAACTTGAGTGCAATCTTATTCTCGTTTCCTTTTGTGCAAATGAATAAAAATGAATAGGAGGCAACTGAATGTGCTTACATTTTCAGAGTAGCCGTTATCAGGTCTTATCGTAGTGTCAATCGACAGTGAGCACGTACTAAAATGAATGATAATCCTTCAAATTCTGTTGAGTTCATGTGATTTCTTACCCAACTCATCCCTACAGAAACGTCGTGGACTAATTGCTTAACTGATTTTGTTTTAGAGGTGGCATCAGACAAGAGGTTGTTCATGTTATCATAAAGTGCCACAAGAATTACAGCCCAACAGAAACCGAATTTTTTTTCATTTACCCAAAGTGTAATTATGCTACAGCAGCTTCTCCGAGGTATACAAATAATTTCCTCTCCCATAAACCTTGCTTAATCTGTCAATCTCAGTCTGTCAATGTTTTCATCCATTCTATCTGAATTTCTAAATGTTTCTGACCCTTGGATGTACTTCCAATCCCTTGTGGGCTTTGGTGCTTAACACCGAGAGCTATACAAGATGGGGAGATGCTTGCATACCAAAATCAGCTGTCTGTTATTTAGGCGTATGGGTCAACTATTCCATGTATGCATTGCTGGCCTGGATATTCTACGCGTTGTCCATTAGATATGGGCGAGAGGGTCACCTCACGAGCAGTGAATAGTCGTGGGAAATCGAGGAGGTAAATAATCGATGTACAAGACTTTAATGGCAACTGATCGACGTGTGCCACTTGCCGTCGACGGATAATTGCAGGTGACCTGTTGTTCCTTCTCATGTAGAGCTCTTGGATCGACAGCTGAAGGTACAAGATGGTGTCCATTCAACAACAAGTGGTAGTTTGATCCATGGTGCCGCTGCACATTCAGCTCCATCTCCACCCGTCTCGGCTGACGGCCAGCCCTTCTTCCTAGCCGCCAGCCTCTGATAATTTCAGATTGTTGTATTGTGAGACGAGATTCTAACCATCAGCAGAGAGATGATTTGTTGAGATGAAAGGATCACCCCATCTCTCAAGTAAGCTATCTTAATTTGTTTGAGATGTAATCTCCCTATCTTTCAAATGTGCTATCTGAATTTTGTCCTTCTATGTTTTTCCTATCTATCCTTATCACATGTTGGGGCGATCTGTGCTAGCTGTATGATTTGCTGAACATGTTCTATCTGTCTACAGAATCTTGGGTGGATTAAGAATGTTGTAATGTTTAACTCATTTGAAACTTTATGCCCCTCTATATTTTAAGCACTGCCTACAAGGTCATTATGTTCAACTAAAATAAGAAAGCAATCTTATAATCTTCATTGTAGATTATAAGACTCCCTCGTGCCATTCTTAGTTGAATTGTACATCAGTTGGTTTGGACCTTAATCTTGATATAGTAGAGCTGATGGCATCAAATAAATTAACCAACCAAAAACATAAGCATTTGCGTACATCCCTCCATGGAAATTTGGACTATGAGTTCTGCCAACTAGCAAATAGTTCAAAATAAGGAGGTCAGGGTATATGTCTAAAAAATGGATAACTATTGTTTGTTCCAAAGTTGCAATGGAAGACCAAAAACCAACAAACATGTAAACATTAACATGAATATCCTTGCTATGTAATCTGCTTTCTCTGGATACTCCTGGCTTGAACTTAGATTTGGCTTGGCGCTTGTGAAACAACTTCCATATATCTTGGACTTTCTCAAGTGTAAGAAATAATGTTTGATGCCACTTCTAGAGTTCGTATATGCCTCGATCGGTTTAGTCAAGTACAACTTCATTTTGTGAAGCTGAAGTTGCACCTCTCGGAAATTGATTTTGACTTAACAAAATCTCAGTCCACGTAGAATTAGCAAAACTTTACTTCTTTGTGGAAATTAGATGATGATCATTGAACGGAGGTATATGCATACATCTTATAATTAAATGTATGCTTGGAATTAAGATTCGGCAATTCTGTGACTTGTCATGAAGTAGTGTACTACACCAAACAATAGTTTTCCATCCACCTGCTTGGCTTTGGTTCATCCTTACAATGATGTTTGTTCCTGTTTCCTGCAAAATCATGTTTCAAATTACTATCAATCTGACATTCTTCCACTCAGTGAATGCCAGCTGCTGCTCCTGATCATGCATGGTTTAACTTTCATATATGTTTTGGAGTATATTCATACTCCATGTGTTTTTGGAGTATATTCATAGTCCAGTAGCGAGTGTAAATCAACTCGATCGATGTATAGATGGACATGTACAATTATAAGAAACTAAAATAGACCTCCCAGCTGAGTATTTTTCTCTTTTGTGTTATTACTTACTACTGGTTGGAGTACCTGGTATTTCAGAAGGAAAGGGGAAACTTCTAAGAAGTAACTTGTTTTAGTCCATTTTATATCTCTATAGTTTATCTTCCAGTTATGCTTGGCTTTCATTTCCATTTATTTACAAACTTACTGATTATTGTACGTCGACAAGTATGGGCAAGGCAACATGGTCCATCATGGCGGAAGCCTTGCCATTCTCTCCACGACATACTGATGTTATGCAAGTTTCCAATTTGAGAAACACATTGTTCTATTTTTTTTAATTCGAGGTAATGGAAGAAATTATGCCATATATGCAATATTTAATTGTCATGACCTTGATGTATGAAGTGAGTACTTGCTTACAATCTGAGTGTTGTCCATTCAACCATAGGGTGATAGTCAACAAAATTTTGCCCATAGGTGCAGATCAGATGGCTGATGTGCATTACCTATCAATCAGATGCCTATTGTGCATACATATCAATTAGAATCGTGAGTTCATTTCATCCTATTTCAGAGTATTGTAATATAGTATATGTTGGTGTCTTGACCTACAAAGACTGCTTTTGTTGTATATATCCTCATTTTATTGATACAGACAATATTGGCTGATCAAAATAATGGTATGGTTGTCTGCGGAGCAGTGGTGCTATGTTGTTACGACTCTGCACTCGTTTACTATCAACGACTAGAATTCGCCTCTTCTATTAATGTCTAATACACATATCATCTTTACAAACTTATCCCGCATGTTTTGGGCCTCTATACTTACTGATGTTCCTATCATTCTATTGAAAAAATATATGGGCGCAGCAACGCGCGCCATCATGGTCTAGTTAGAGTTGTTTGGGAGTCGGTTTACTTACCGTACCACATACCTATGCCTTTTCGGAGTTTGGCACGTTCTGGAAAGTGTCTCTTATGTATTCCTCAGGGGTTATGGTCTCAATAATATTAGTTTCAACATTGATAGGATTACCTGAAATATAATGTTTAATTCTTTGACCGTTTACCACCCTCGGATTTGTGCCTTTGAAGTTGTTGATTTTTATAGCACCAGAACGATAGACCTCCTCGATAACATAGGGACCTTCCCATTTTGAGAGAAGTTTTCCTGCAAAACATCTTAAACGAGAGTTGAATAATAACACATAATCTCCTACGTTAAACTCACGCTTTTGTATCCTCTTATCATGCCAGCGTTTGACTTTTTCTTTGAAAAGCTTAGCATTCTCATAGGCTTGGGTTCTCCATTCATCAAGTGAGCTAATATCAAATAACCTTTTCTCACAGGCAAGTTTGAAGTCATAATTGAGCTCTTTAATAGCCCAATATACTTTATGTTCAAGTTCAAGAGGTAAATGACATGCTTTTCCATAAACCATATTATATGGAGACATACCCATAGGATTCTTGTATGCAGTTCTATAGGCCCATAATGCATCATCAAGTTTTTTGGACCAATTCTTTCTAGATCTATTCACAGTCTTTTGCAAAATTAATTTGAGCTCTCTTTTGCTCAACTCTACTTGACCACTAGACTGCGGGTGATAAGGAGATGCGATTCTATGATTGACATCATACTTAGCAAGCATCTTACGGAAAGCACCATGAATAAAGTGTGAACCACCATCAGTCATAAGATATCTAGGGACTCCAAACCTCGGAAAAATAACTTCTTCAAGAATTTTAATAGAAGTGTTATGATCAGCACTACTAGTTGGAATAGCTTCTACCCACTTAGTAACGTAATCAACAGCAACTAGAATATGTGTATAACCATTAGAGGCAGGAAAAGGTCCCATATAATAAAAGCCCCAAACATCAAACGGTTCAATAACAAGAGAATAATTCATGGGCATTTCTTGACGTCTACTAATGTTACCTATTCTTTGACATTCATCACAAGATAAAACAAACTTACAAGCATCTTTGAAGAGAGTAGGCCAATAAAAACCAGATTGTAGTACCTTGTGTGTAGTTCTATCTCCAGCATGGTGTCCTCCATAGGATTCAGAGTGACACTTGCATAGGATTTGTTCCTGTTCATGCTCAGGCACACAACGTCTAATAATACCATCTACTCCTTCCTTATAAAGGTGTGGATCATCCCAGAAGTAATGTCTTAAATCATAAAAGAACTTTTTCTTTTGCTGGTATGTGAAACTAGGCGGTATATATTTAGCAACAATGTAATTAGCATAATTAGCATACCAAGGAGCAGTACAAGAAGCATTGACGACCGCTAATTGTTCATCAGGAAAGCTATCATTAATAGGCAGTGGGTCATCAAGAACATTTTCTAACCTAGACAAGTTGTCTGCAACGGGGTTCTCAGCTCCCTTTCTATCAATAATATGCAAGTCAAATTCTTGGAGCAAGAGAACCCATCTAATGAGTCTAGGCTTAACATCTTTCTTTTCCATAAGATATTTAATAGCAGCATGATCAGTGTGAATAGTAACTTTGGAATCAACAATATAAGGTCTAAACTTATGACATGCAAACACAACTACTAAGAACACTTTTTCAGTGGTAGCATAATTTTTCTGGGTAGTATCAAGAGTCTTACTAGCATACTGGATAACATTCAATTTCTTATTGACTCTTTGCTCTAAAACAGCACCTACAGCATAATCACTAGCATCGCACATAATTTCAAAAGGTAAATTCCAATCAGGTGGCTGAACAATAGGTGCAGTGATTAAAGCTTTCTTGAGTGTTTCAAATGCTTCTACACAATCATCATCAAAGACAAAAGGAATATCTTTTTGCAATAAATTAGTCAGAGGCCTAGAGATTTTAGAAAAGTCCTTAATGAACCTCCTATAAAAGCCGGCATGACCAAGGAAACTTATTATACCTTTTATGTCCTTGGGACATGGCATCTTTTCAATAGCATCAACTTTGGCTTTATCAACTTCAATACCTCTCTCGGAGATCTTGTGCCCCAAGACAATGCCTTCATTAACCATAAAGTGACACTTTTTCCCAATTCAGGATGAGACTAGTGTCTTCGCATCTCTGCAAAACTCGATCAAGGTTGCTCAAACAATCATCAAAAGAGGATCCATAGACGGAGAAGTCATCCATGAATACCTCACAAATCTTTTCACAAAAATCAGAAAATATAGCCATCATGCATCTTTGAAAGGTAGCAGGTGCATTACATAAACCAAAAGGCATACGTCTATAAGCAAAAGTACCAAAAGGGCAAGTAAAAGTAGTTTTAGATTGATCCTTCGCTGATACAGGTATCTGTGAGAAACCAGAATAACCATCTAGAAAGCAAAAATGTGTGTGTTTGGATAGCCTTTCTAGCATTTGATCAATAAAAGGTAAAGGGTAATGATCTTTCTTAGTAGCTTTATTTAACTTACAAAAATCAATTACCATCCTATAACTTGTAATAATTCTTTGCGGGATCAATTCATCTTTATCATTAGGAACAATGGTAATACCTCCCTTTTTAGGGACACAATGGACACGGCTTACCCATTCACTATCAGCAACGGGATAAATAATACTTGCCTCAAGGAGCTTTAGTATCTCCTTTCTTACCACTTCCTTCATTTTGGGATTTAATCGTCTTTTGAGGATCTCTAACTGGTTTGGCATCTTTCTCCACTGAAATTTTGTGCTGACACAATGTGGGACTAATGCCCTTAAGATCATCCAGAATATATCCAATAGCAGCTCGGTGCTTCTTCAGAGTTCTCAATAATCTTTCTTCCTCTTTCTTTGAAAGGTTAGCACTAATAATAACAGGATATATTTCTTTTTCATCAAGATAAGCATACTTAAGATCATCAGGTAATGGTTTGAGTTCAAACACGGGATCACCCTTGGGTGGAGGGGGATCCCCAAGAATTTCAATGGGAAGGTTATGTTTCAGCATAGGTTCTTGTTTAAGGAACACTTCATCTATTTCTTCCCTTTCCTTCATAAACATATCGTTTTCATGGTCTAGCAAATATTGTTCTAACGGATCAGTTGGAGGAACAGCAATGGAAGCAAGACCAATAATTTCATCCTTACTAGGTGGTCCCTTCCACAAGGTTGTCTACTAAACTTGGCAAAATTAAACTCATGAGATATACCATCTATGCCAACAGTGACGACCTTCCTTTTACAATTAATCTTAGCACTAGCAGTATTCAAGAAGGGTCTACCAAAAAATGGGACAAAAATCATCTTGTGGGGAAGCAAGAACAATAAAATTAGCAGGGTATTTAATCTTCCCACACAAGACTTCAACATCTCTAACAATCCCAATAGGTTTAATGGCGTCCCTATTAGCAAGCTTAATGGTAACATCAGTGTCTTGTAATTCAACAGGTGCAATATCGTGCATAATTTCTTTATAAAGATCATAAGGTATCGCACTAGCACTAGCGCCCATATCACATAAGCCATGATAACAATGATCTCCTATTTTAACAGAAATAACAGGCGTGCCTACAATAGGTCTACGTGTCTTAGTATCAGGTCTAGCAATATTAGCAGTTTCACCCAAGAAAGAGATAACATGCCCATCTAAGTCCTCATCCAAGAGATCTTTAATCATAGCAATACCAGGTTCAACATTAATTTGCTCAGGAGGTGTATAGGTCCTAGTATTACTCTTACGAACAACAGTCGAAGCTTTAGCATGATCTTTTATCCTAACAGGAAAAGGAGGTTTTCGACATAAGCAGTAGGAATAATAGGATCACTATATGTAATAGTCTTTTCTTCAACTGTAATAGTTGCAACTACTTTCACTTCAACAGGAGGATTATATTTAAACCACTTCTCTTTAGGGAGATCAACGTGAGTAGCAAAAGTTTCACAAAAAGTAGCTACTATCTCAGAGTCAAGTCCATACTTAGAGTTAAATCCACAGAAAGCATCGATATCCATAAAAGATTTAACACAATCGAACTTAGGTGTCAAACCTGACTCCTTACCATCGTCAAAACCCCAATCTTCAGAGTTGCGTTTAATTCTTTCCAATAAGTCCCATTTGAAATCAATAGTCTTCAGCATATAGGAACCACCACAGGAAGTATCGAGCAAGTTGCGATTATTAAGAGAAAGCCGAGCATAAAAATTCTGAATAATCATTTCCCGAGAGAGCTCATGATTGGGGCATGAATACAACATTGACTTAAGCCTCCCCCAAGCTTGAGCGATGCTTTCTCCTTCGCGAGGCCAAAAATTATATATGTAATTACGATCACGATGAACAAGATGCATAGAATAGAACTTCTGGTGAAATTCCAACTTCAATCGCTTATAATCCCAAGATCTTGTATCATCACATAGCCTATACCATGTCATTGCATCTCCCTTCAAAGATAAAGGGAAGACCTTCCTTTTGACAACATCATCGGGAATACCTGCAAGCTTAAATAATCCACAAACTTCATCCACAAAGATAAGGTGTAAGTCGGGATGCAATGTTCCGTCTCCTGCAAAAGGATTAGCTAGCAGTTTTTCTATCATACCCAAAGGAATATCGAAGTGAATATTTTCATAAAGTTCAGTAGGTTGAGGAGCATCTCTTTGCTCTTCTGGTTGGGGTGAGGATACCCCAAACAAGCCCCTCAAAGGATTAGTTTCCATAGTAACAAGTGACAGAAAATTTCAGCAGACTATATAAATGTTTCCTTACCAAGTTCCACTCACCAAAAGTGCTACACTCCCCAGCAACGGCGCCAGAAAAGAGTCTTTATGACCCACAAGTATAGGGGACCTACCGTAGTCCTTTCAATAAGAGTGTCGAACCCAGCGAGGAGCAGAAGGAAATGATAAGCGGTTTTCAGTAAGGTTTTCTCTGCAAGCACTGAAATAGTAGGTGATAGATTGTTTTGTGATAAGATAAATAGTAACAAGCAAAAAGTAAATAAAGTAAATAAAGTGCAGCAAGGTGGCCCAATCCTTTATGCAGCAAGGGATAAGCCTGGACAAATTCTAATAATGAAGAAGGAGCTCCCGAGGACACATTGGGAATTATCGTCAAGCTAGTTTTCATCATGTTCGTAAGATTCGCATTCGGTACTTTGATAATTTGATATGTGGGTGGACCGGCACTTGGGTACTGCCCTAACTTGGACAAGCATCCCACTTATGATTAACCCCTATTGCAAGCATCCGCAACTACAAAAAGGAGTATTAAGGTAAACCTAACCACAGCATTAAACATATGGGTCCCTAACAACCCCTAACGAAGCAACGCATAAACTAGGGTTTAAGCTTATGTCACTCTAGCAACCCATCATCTACTTATTACTTCCCCATGCCTTCCTCTAGGCCCAAATAATGGTGAAGTGTCATGTAGTCGACGTTCACATAACACCACTAGAGGACAGACAACATACATCTCATCAAAATATCGAACGAATACCAAATTCACATGACTACTAATAGCAAGACCTCACCCATGTCCTCAGGAACAAACGTAACTACTCACAAAGCATATGCATGTTCATAATCAGAGGAGTAATAATATGCATAAAGGATCTGAACATATGATCTTCCACCAAGTAAACCAATTAGCATCAACTACAAGGAGTAATCAACACTACTAGCAACCCACAGGTACCAATTTGTGGTTTTGATACAAGATTGGATACAAGAGATGAACTAGGGTTTTGAGAGGAGATGGTCCTGGTGAAGATGTTGATGGAGATTGACCCCCTCCCGATGAGAGGATCGTTGGTGATAACGTTGTTGATGATTTCCCCCTCCCGGAGGGAAGTGTCCCCGGCAGAATAGCTCCGCCAAAGCCCTAGATTGATTCCGCCAAGGTTCCGCCTCGTGGCGGCGGAGTTTCGTCCCGTAAGCTTGCCCACGATTTTTTCCAGGGTAAAAGTGATGATATAGTAGAAGATGGACGCCAAAGGCCCACTAGGGGGCCCAGGATATAGGGGGTCGCGCCCTACAGGGGGGCGCGCCCCCTGTCTCCTGGACAGGGTGTGGGCCCCCTGGCCTATTTCTTTTGCTCATAAATTCTTATTAAATCCAAAATTTTGTTTCGTGGAGTTTTAGGACTTTTGGAGTTGTGCAGAATAGGTTTCCAACGTTTACTCCTTTTCCAGCCAGAATTCCAGCTGCCAGCATTCCCCCTCTTCATGGTAAACCTTGTAAAATAAGACAGAATAGCCATAAGTATTGAGATATAATGTGTAATAACAGCCCATAATGCAATAAATATTGATATAAAAGCATGATGCAAAATGGACGTATCAGCCACCTTAAGTTAACCATTAAGTATCAACACTCACATCTATCATGAATCACTCGAACAAAACCACGTTTACGAGCATAGCATAGCAATATAAACAATGTAGAAGC
This sequence comes from Triticum aestivum, assembly GCF_018294505.1. Lineage (NCBI taxonomy): Eukaryota > Viridiplantae > Streptophyta > Magnoliopsida > Poales > Poaceae > Triticum > Triticum aestivum. The sequence continues at coordinate 421,719,675 of NC_057801.1, read as the reverse complement.
AACTCCCAAGGTTTGATAATAAACAAGGCAATAGGTTCTACCTCATCATCTACTTCCCAAAACCCACATGTTAATCATATCCTAACCATGCAATTGTTTGAGGATTGATCTAATGCAATAAAACTGGGTAGTAAAGAGGTATGATCAAAGTGTTACTTGCCTTGCTGATGATCCGTGAAACCTAGAGACTCGTAGTAGCACGCTTCGCACTTCGGGTACTCTATCGCAAACAAACAAGCATACAATAAGCACTCAACTAGAAGCACAGGTAAAACTCAAATAAGAGATCTACCAGAAAGTTCAACTTAAGAACTCCGGTTTGCAAAAAGAATCAAATCAAACGAAGCAACGAAACTCAAACAGCGAAAGAAACAAGCTCCGTTTACTAATCTGGACTTAAGTCAAATTTTACAGTAGCAAAACTTTGTTCAAGTTGGTTAAACATAAAGAGGGCTTCGAGATGAAACTCTAGGCGCTTGAATCGCCTGATTCTGATAAACGAGCGAAAAGATAAACTAAAACGAAAACCAGGGTAGAAATCGTGATTGAAAATAATCGCGGAAAAACCCTGGAAAAAAGAAAAACTGACGAACAGGCTAACGAATGAACGTTCGCTGTCTGCGGCTAACGGGTGAAAATCATCCGTTAAAATGAATGAACGAACGGGCGTTCGCTAATTAACAAAACTGGGGGGGAAAATAAACCAATCTAAATAAAAAACAACCGCGGTTCTAAAAAAACGCACGGTTTTCTAGAGAAAACCGGCGGCGGATCCGGCGGCTACCTCAACGGATCGGCGACGGCGGGACGGCGGCAACTCTGGCGCTGGCCGGCGGCGGCGCGGGCAGCGGGGCGACAGCGGGTGGCGGCGATGGTCGGTGGCGGTGAAGGGCGGCGGGGCGGCGACGGGCGTCGGCGGCGGCGGCGGTTGGCGCGTGGCAGTGCGGCGGCGGCGGCAAAGTCGGTGGCAGCGACTAGGGTTTTGGGAGGCGCGAGTAGCTGGGCTGGGGTCCCGGGCGGGCCTTTTTAAGAGGCCGGCCGGACGAGTCCGGGTCGGGTACGGCCCGACTAAGTCGGTTCTCTTTTTTCTTTTTAAATAATTCCGCGCGCAGAAAAACAATTAAAAGAAATACTAAACGGACTCCAAAAATCCTGAAATAAATTTTCCCCGTCCTCTCAAAATATAGCGGACAAAGTGAACATTTATTTGGGCATCTAATGCAATTTTGAAAAACGCGTATTTTTCCTAATTCAAATAAAATAGTGATAAAACTCCGAATAAAATATGTATTTGATTTTAATATTAAATCTCCAATATTTCTTTATTTTGGGAAAGTCATTTTATCCCCTTTCTTTTATTTTTATAAAAGAAATATTTGAAGAGAAAATAATTAAAATCAAACGATCCTCTTTTTCAAAATTTGGGAAAACTCAAATATGAAAATATCGAAATCCCCAACTCTTTCCGTGGGTCCTTGAGTTGCGTAGAATTTCTAGGATCAAGCCAAAATGCAATAAAATATGACATGCAATTACGATCTAATGCATAACATTCCAAATTGGAAATTGGGATGTTACATATTGCAATCTGGTTTTTATTGGTCTACTCTCTTCAAGGATGCTCGTAAGTTTGTCTTGTCTTGTGATGAATGCCAGAGAATTGGTAATATTAGTAGACATCAGGAAATACCTATGAACTATTTACTTGTTATTGAACCATTTGATGTTTGGGGCTTTGATTATATGGGACCTTTCCTTCCTCTAATGGGTATACACATATTTTAGTCGTTGTGGATTACGTTACTAAGTGGGTAGAAGCTATTCCCACTAGTAGTGCTGATCATAACACTTCTATTGAAATGCTTAAAGAAGTTATTTTTCCAAGGTTTGGAGTCCCTAGATATTTAATGACTGATGGTGGTTCACATTTTATTCATGGTGATTTCCGTAAAATGCTTGCTAAATATGATGTCAGCTATATAATTGCATCTCCATATCATCCTCACTCTAGTGGTCAGATAGAATTGAGCAATAGAGACATTAAATTGATTTTGCAAAAGACTGTTAATAGATCCGGAAAGAATTGGTCTAAGAAACATGATGATGCATTATGGGCTTATAGAACTGCTTATAAGAATCCTATGGGTATGTCTCCGTATAAAATGGTTTATGGAAAAGCATGTCACTTACCTCTTGAATTAGAACATAAGGCATATTGGGCTATTAAAGAGCTCAACTATGATGAATGAAGAACCCAAGCCTATGAGAATGCCAAGTTGTTTAAAGAAAAAGTTAAAAGATGGCATGACAAAAGGAAACAAAAGCGTGAGTTTAATGTAGGTGACCAAGTTTTCCTATACAACTCTCGTTTAAGATTTTTTGCAGGAAAGCTTCTCTCTAAATGGTAAGGCCCTTACATTATCGAGGAGGTCTATCGTTACTGTGCCATAAAAATCAACAATGCCGAAGTTACAAATCCGAAGGTGGTAAATGGTCAAAGAATCAAACAATATATTTAAGGTACTCCCATAAATTTTGAAACAAATATTATCAACACCGTAGCACCGGAGGAGTACATAAGGGACACTTTCCACAATGTTTTAGACTCTGAAAAGAAATAGGTATGTGGTACGGTAAGTAAACCGACTCCAAAAAGTATCCAATAGCAATTTTTCTCCGTTTTGGATTATTTAGAAAAATAGGAAAATTAAAAGTAGTTCAAAAGAGACACGAGGCCACCACAAGGGTGGAGGGCGCGCCCTACCCCCTTGGGCGCACCCCCCGTCCTTGTGGGCACCTCGTGTGCACTCCGGACTCCGTTTTCTTGCACGATACTTCTTATGGTCGGTAAAAATTCATTATATAATCTCCCGAAGGTTTTGACCACTGTACCACGACAAAATCCCCTGTTTTCGTTTTGAGCTGTTTTCTGCCAGAGTTTTCAAGGCCAGGCATCATGTTGTCCCCCTCCTCCAACAACGCAGGTGACGATGCTTGGCTAATGAAGATAGAGACGAAGAGAGAAGAACTCGGGGAAATCAACGAGGGTGATAAGATCAAGAAGGCTGCGGAAGATCAAGTTCCTGAAGTAGAAGAAGAAGACATCCTTCAACCTTACTACAATCATCTTACCCCTACTGAAATTGAAGCTTTCAAGATCATTAAAATAGTTCATGTGCAAAACAAGTATCTCACTCGTGAAAATATTCTGTTGCAAGAGCATATCACCGCACTCAAGGGCATTATTTGTAAATTGGAGCATCTCCTACGCTAGATGTGTGGCACTACTTCATCAACAACTCCATCATCACCACCTGCAAAGAAAGAGACATAAACACATGGGTATGGTCACTCCCCTTGGCAACTGCCAAGCTTGAGGGAGGTGCCCCGGTATCGTATCATCATCAAATCTTTATCTTTATCATTTTTCTTAGTTCGATCCTTTTGGTTATATCTTGATCTAGTAGAATAAAGTTTTAGTATGATCTAGCTTTTAGTTTTGTTTCAATCTCTATCTATGTAATCGAGTCCGTGAGTTATATAATAAAGAGTAGTTTTGAGTTGAGGGTTTTTCTTTCTTGCTATGATCTTGAGGGAATTAAATAAAGAAAGAATAAAAAGAAATAAAAAGATCATATATTGATTTTATGGAGAGTAATGACTTCACATATAAAGATTATTATGAATAAAAGTTGTTGAGAATTGACAAACATAGTTTTGGTCATTGTTGCAATTAATAGGAAGTAATAACGAAAGAGAGGCTTCACATATAAATATACTATCTTGGACATCTTTTGTAATTGTGAGCGCTCATTAAAATATGACATGCTAAAAGGTTGATGTTGGACAAGGAAGACAACATAATGGGTTATGTTTTCTTATATCCGAATAGAAGTTATATTGTCATGGATCATCCAACATGTTGAGCTTGCCTTTCCCTCTCATGCTAGCCAAATTCTTTGCACCAAGTAGAGATACTACTTGTGCTTCCGAACATCCCTTAAACCAGTTTTGCCATGAGAGTCCACCACACTTACATATGGATTGAGTAAGATCCTTCAAGTAAGTTATATCAGTGCAAGCAATAAAAATTTCTCTCTAAATATGTGTGATCTATTAGTGAGAGGAAAATAAGATTTATACAAACTTGTGATATGGAAGAAATAAAAGCGACAGACTGCATAATAAAGGTCTTTATCACAAGCGGCAATATAAAGTGACGTTCTTTTGCATTAAAATTTTGTGCATCCAACCATAAAAGCGCATGACAACCTCTGCTTCCCTCTATGAAGGGCCTATCTTTTGCTTTTATCTCTTACCCTTATACAAGAGTCATGGTGATCATCACCCTTGCTTTTTACACTTTTTCCTTTGGCAAGCACTATATGTTGGAGAGATCTGGATATGTATATCCACTTTGATGTAGGTTTTCATAAATTATTATTGTCGACATTACCCTTGAGGTAAAAGGTTGGGAGGCGAAACTATAAGCCCCAACCTTTCTCTGTGTCTGATTGAAACTTTGTACCCATAAGTATCGCGTGAATGTTAGCAATTGTGAAAGGTTAAATGATAGTTGAGTATGTGGACTTGCTGAAAAGCTCTTGAATTGACTCTTTCCGATGTTATGAGAAATTGTAATTGCTTCAATGACTGAGATCATAGTTTGTTAGTTTTCAATGCAGTTTCTGATTCATACTTTACCTTGTGAATGAATTGTTACTTTAGGATAAGAAATTATATGAAAATATATCTTGTTGTCCTAAAGATGATCATGATGCCCTCATGTTCGTATTTTATTTTATCGACACCTCTATCTCTAAACATGCGGACATATTTTTCGATTTCAGCTTTCGCTTGAGGACAGGCGAGGTCTAAGCTTTGGGGAGTTTATACGTCCATTCTGCATCATGCTTTCATATTGATATTTATGGCATTATGGGTTGTTATTACACATTATATCACAATACTTATGATTATTCTCTGTTATTTTATAAGGTTTACATGAAGAGTGAGAATGCCGGCAGCTGGAATTCTGGACTGGAAAAGGAGCAAATATTAGAGACCTATTCTGCACAACTCGAAAAGTCCTGAAACTTCACAGAGAATATTTTTGGAATATACAAACAATATTGGGCAAAGAAAGTTCCCAGAGGGGGACCACCAGCCAGCCACAAGGGTGGAGGGCACGCCCTACCCCCTGGGTGCGCCCCCCATCCTTGTGGGGCCCCTGGCAGGCCTCCGACGCCCATCTTCTGCTATATGGTGTGCTTTGACCTGGAAAAAATTAGAAGGAAGCTTTCAGGACGAAGCATTGTCGTCTCCAGGCGGAACAATCTAGGGCTCCGGCGGAGCTGTTCTACAGGGGAAACATCCCTCCGAGAGGGGGAAATTGAAGCCATCGTCATCACCAACAATCCTCTCACCGAGAGGGGATCAATCTCCATCAACATATTCACCAGCACCATCTCCTCTCAAACCCTAGTTCATCTCTTGTATCCGATCTTTGTCTGAAAACCTCAGATTGGTACCTATGGGCTGCTAGTAGTGTTGATTAATCCTTGTGGTTGATGCTAGTTGGTTTATTCGGTGGAACATCATATGTTCAGATCCTTAATGATAATTAATACTCCTCTGATTTTGATTATGAATATGCTTTGTGAGTAGTTACGTTTGTTCCTGAGGACATGGGAGAAGTCTTGTTATAAGTAATCATGTGAATTTGGTATTCGTTCGATATTTCGATGAGATGTATGTTGTCTTTCCTCTAGTGGTGTTATGTGAACGTCGACTACATGACACTTCACTATTATTTGGGCCTAGGGGGAGCATTGGGAAGTAATAAGTAGATGATGGTTGCTAGAGTGACAAAAGCTTAACCCCTAGTTTATGCATTGCTTCGTAAGGGGCTGATTTGGATCCATATGTTTCATGCTATGGTCAGGTTAATCATGAGTGGGAGCCTTGTCCAAGGAAGGGCAGCACCCAAGAACCGGTCCACCCACATATCAAATTATCAAAGTAGCGAACGCGAATCATATGAGCATGATGAAAACTAACTTCACAACAATTCTCATGTGTCCTTGGGAGCGCTTTGTTTTATATAAGAGTTTGTCCAGGCTTGTCCTTTGCTACAAAAAGGATTGGGCCACCTTGATGCACCTTTCTTACTTTATTACTTGTTATCCATTACAATTTATCATATCACAAAACTATCTGTTACTGATAATTTTAGTGCTTGCAGAGAATACCTTACTGAAAACCGCTTGTCATTTCCTTCTGCTCCTCGTTGGGTTCGACACTCTTACTTATCGAAAGGACTATGATAGATTCCCTATACTTGTGGGTCATCAATGTCTGGGCCAGCGTGGGGAACATGTACGGACTCCTCCTTTGCTCATATGACGAGCCCGCCAATGGTGGCAGAGAGGTACCCAGGACCATTATCCTGAGGTCGACCCCCAGTACTCCCGCTCCATTGTCCACCACCTCCGATGTCCTGCCTCGCCAGCCTGGGAGTGGCTCTTCGCCGTTGCCGCGGTGGAGGCCGGCTACCCTAACCACTCCCTAGGGACGCGCCTCTTGGATCAGGTGGGCGGCGATGTGCGTTGGTTTGCCTCCGCGGTGTCCTTCGGGCTCCTCCCGAAAGGACGAGCAAACGCAGCAGGGGCGGGCGCGGGTCCCTAGAGGTGTCCGCGAAGCCGACATGATGCAGAAAGGCGCCGTGTGACGGTGTCCTGTACTAGGGGGTACTCACCACGTCATCTCCCAATCAGTTAGATTGGGCCGAGGACCCCCATGGCCGTATACTCATGGGCCAGTTCGGACAGTTGCCGCATACAAGGAAGATTACACAAGGCTTGATGATCAAGACAAGGACTCCTCCCCACCGGCGTATTCGGCTAGGACTCTTGTTATCCTAGGCCTCTGGTGCATTATATAAACCAAGGCCTAGCTAGTCGATAGATTACAATTACAATCATACTACCATAGGCTAGCTTCTAGGGTTTAGCATGTACGATCTCGTGGTAGATCAACTCTTGTAATACTCATATCATCAAGATCAATCAAGCAGGAAGTAGGGTATTACTTCCATCGAGAGGGCCCGAACCTGGGTAAAACATCGTGTCCCCTGCCTCCTGTTACCATTAGCCTTAGATGCATAGTTCGGGACCCCCTACCCAAGATCCGCCGGTTTTGACACCGACACCATGCCCTCACAAGCAGCGTCGAGCAGCTCGGCGACGCGGGCGAGCAAGGCATCGTGACCACCTTCTGCTAGCCTGCATCGCAACAACTCGCGCGCCACGAGGAGCGTTGCTCGCGTGTTCACTTGCTCCCGACGAGCGTGCAGGGATGACACCACGACATAGCCAGAGGACCACACGGTGGCTTGGTTGCGGCGCCGAATGGGAGGGGGCGGGGATGGCCCACGCCATCAATGGTGATTGAGGCTTGCATCCGCGCCTGCCGCGGGGAGCATATGGTGATGATGAACTCCCTGGCCGAGAGGCTCCACCTGGCGGCGCGAGCAGCCCAACGCTCAGCGCAAGCTCGGGGAACCTCTGCCATGGGTGTGACGGAATGGACACGGAACGGGGATAGGTGAAGAGCTTCGACAGGCCCCTACCTAGCGTGCCAAATGTCAGATTCAGGGCTCCAAATACCCAAGAAAGGTTCAAACTCTGGGGCATGTGCGAAGTACTCAACCTCTCCAGCCAACCAATTCGTAGTCCCCCCCTGGCCTAGCTCGATGAACAAGAAAGGAAAGGGAAACAACAATTTACCCAGGTTCGGGCAACCTTGCGGTGTAAGACCCTACTCCTACTTTATGGTGGATTAGCCTTGCGAGGGGCTGAGGATGAACTAGTACAAGGGAAGAACAACCTCAGGAGGTCTATTCTAGTGTGGGTGTGAGCTAGTGAGGTCTCTCTGGATCTCGATCCCCTCCTACGGTGGTGGCTAAGCTATATTTATAGTGGCCTTGGTCCTCTTCCTCTGAACGAAGGCGGGAAGGGATCCCACAGTGGCCAATTTTAAAGGGGGACAAGAAGTACATCATATCCAGATGAAAGGTGGTCTTCGCCTGCAAAGCTTCTGGTCATGACGCCGTGGTGGGCTCGGTGATGACATCCGTCCTGCCGTCTTCGCGGTCTTGGTCTTGTTGCATGGGAATGGAAACCTTTGGCTGATTCTTCGGGACCCCGCGCCTGTGCTTGCCTCCTTAGCACAAAAGAGGAAACATGCCGCTCTAAGCCCGCTGGCTCCGCCTGGTCTTGGTCGTCATGGCTGGCGTCACCTCAACCTCATGAGGTGGGCGCTTGCATAGGAATCCCTTATCCTCGGAGCCAGCCTGGGGAGGCCGCTCCCACCGGAGGTCTTGCCGTCGTCCACCTCACGAGGCTTGGCCCCTCGCGAGGGTCTTGTCTTGCTGGCGTTGAAGATGGGTCGTACCAGGCCATTGATGGAGCCACGCCGTGGGCCATAGGTAGGCAAGTCTGGGTACCCTAGTTCCTAGAACACCGACAGACGTCGAAGTGGGAAGGCCCTTACCGGGTAGTACGAGTCACCAGACCTGGCGTAGTCCGTCTGGAGATCGGAGATGGCATTCAGTTGCAAAACTCATGGAACATTGAGCATCTCCATAAGTTCTACCCGTGAGGCGTGGTTGTCGGGCCCTGCCCGGCAGCCACCCTTTGTACAAAGCCAGGCATAGACCCTGAGCAACAGATAAATGAACAAAGCACTGGGGGCCCAAAAACTTGCATGCATGCATAAGCATATCATGAGCTTAGCATGATCATGTAGATAAGATCATATGTAGCTTTGTTTTCATCTGTGCTAAGTTGCAGGGTTCTTACCGCGGACTCAGTCCCAAAGAGAAGTAATGGAGACAAGCCTACATATCAGTCCCGAATAAGCCAAACAGATAAGTTCCTTCTTATCCATACATGTTCTGTAAAGTGAAAACTTGTGCATATGAAAACCTCGCCGGCTTCAAAGCATAGGTGCTCCGATCATATGTCCCGAACATTTCTTCGGGTCAAGGTGGTTGTAGTGGCCTTTGACAGAGGAGGTACGACGAGGAGCTGGTCCCTTTCCATAGTTTTGTGCCCGGCAGGCCAGGCCCTGCAACAACAAATGAAAGGCACCAATGCTACGCCTTGAGCTTGCGTTGGTTTTCCTTGAAGAGAAAAGGGTGATGCAACAATAGTAGCATAAGTATTTCCCTCAGTTTTTGAGAACCAAGTTATCAATCCAGTAGGAGGCTCCTCAAAAGTCCCACGCACCTACACAAACAAACAAAGAACTCGCAACCAACGCAATAAAGGGGTTGTCAATCCCTTCACGGCCACTTGCAAAAGTGAGATCTGATAAAGATAGTATGATAAGATAAATATATTTTTGGTATTTTATAATAAATATATTGGAAAAGTAAAGATGCAAATAAAAGTAGATTGAAAGCTTATGTGATAAAAGATAGACCCGGGGGCCATAGGTTTCACTAGTGTCTTCTCTCAACATAGCATAAGTATTACGGTGGGTGAACAAATTACTGTCGAGCAATTGATAGAAAAGCGAATAATTATGAGATTATCTAGGCATGATCATGTATATAGGCATCACGTCCGTGACAAGTAGACCCACTCCTGCCTGCATCTACTACTATTACTTCACACATCGACCACTATCCAACATGCATCTAGAGTATTAAGTTCATAAAGGATAGAGTAACGCATTAAGAAAGATGACATGATGTAGAGGGATAAACTCATGCAATATGATATAAACCCCATCTTTTTATCCTCGATGGCAACAATACAATACGTGCCTTGCTGCCCCTGCTGTCACTGGGAAAGGACACCGCAAGATTGAACCCAAAGCTAAGCACATCTCCCATTGCAAGAAAGATCAATCTAGTAGGCCAAACCAAACTGATAATTCGAAGAGACTTGTAAAGATAACTTAATCACACATAAATGAATTCAGAGGAGATTCAAATATTTCTCATAGATAAACTTGATCATAAAGCCACACTTCATCAAATCCCGACAAACACACCGCAAAAAGAGTTACATCGAATAGATCTCCAAGAAGATTGAGGAGAACATGGTATTGAGATCCAAAAAGAGAGAAGAAGCCATCTAGCTAATAACTATGGACCTGAATGTCTGTGGTAAACTACTCACAACTCATCGGAGGGGCTATGGTGTTGATGTAGAAGCCCTCCATGGTCGATTCCCCCTCCAACGGAGCGTCGGCGAAGGCTCCAAGATTGGATCTCGCGGATACAGAAGGTTACGGTGGTGGAAATAGTTTTTCGTGGCTTCCTTTGATGTTCTCGGGGTACGTGGGTATATATAGGAGGAAGAAGTAGGTCGGTGGATGCCCGAGGGGCCCACGAGATAGGGGGCGCGCTCTCCACCCTCGTAGCCGCCTCGATTGCTTCTTGACTTGCACTCCAAGTCCTCTGGATCGCGTTCATTCCAAAAATCACGCTCCCGAAGGTTTCATTCCTTTTGGACTTCGTTTGATATTCCTTTTCTTTGAAATACTGAAATAGGCAAAAAAACAGCAATACGGGCTGGGCCTCCGGTTAGTAGGTTAGTCCCAAAAATGATATAAATGTGTAAAGTAAAGGCCATAAACATCCAAAATGGGTAATATAATAGCAAGGAAAAATCAAAAATTATAGATACCTTGGAGACGTATCAAGCATCCCCAAGCTTAATTCCTGCTCGTCCTTGAGTAGGTAAATGATAAAAATAGAATTTTTGATGTGGAATGCTACCTAGCATAATTCTCAATGTAATTTTCTTTATTGTGGCATGAATTTTCAGATCCAAATTATTCAAAATAAAAGTTCATATTGACATAAGAAATAGTAATACTTCAAGCATACTAATCAAAGCAATCATGTCTTCTCAAAATAACATGGCTAAAGAAAGTTCATCCCTACAAAATCATATTGTTAGGCTATGCTTCATTTTCGTCACACAAGAATGCTCCCATCTTATACACCCCCGATGACAAGTGTCGGGGAAACGGATCCACGAGCACCTATGGGGCCGGCGGACCAGGCCCCTTTCGGTTCGGCGGGGGGGCGGAGGTCACACAAAGAGCGGATCGAGGCGAAGCACACGAGCGGTTTACCCAGCTTCGGAGCTCTCCGGAGAGATAATACTCCTACTGCTGCATGTCTGAGTGTATTGAGTTCTTGCTCGGGAGTGCTGAGTGCTACAGTACACACTAGCTGCTAACGAGACCGAGCGTGAGTGTTTTCTGGTTTCGAACCCCCCCCCTACGTTGCGCATGGGCCTCCTTTTATATGCTCAAGGGGTCACCGACATGTGGCAACGCAGGCAAGGGTAAAAATGGAAAAGATGTTGCGGTTGGTACAACTACCTGTACAGTGTATCATACCTAACCCTGATGGCAAGGGACAAAGGCATTAAATGCCCGTCTGTGTCGCCTAAACAGTGCAAGAAAGGGACCGTCAGGGACGCCACCGCTTGCCACGATGGCAATCTTGTCAGCGTCGCTTGCCACCGCGCACCGCTGGCTGCACAGCCTCTTGCCACGCGCGCCTGGAAAGGTCCTAGGGCGACACGTTGGTGGATGTGCTGGAGCGCGGGTACAGAGTGGTAGCTTGCCGCGGCAAGCGCCTTGCCGCGGTCGCTGCCTTGTCGCGTCCGGAAGCTTGTCGCTCACCGGGTCTTGCCGGGACGCGTGGCGCGTCGCGGAAAGTTCCTTGAGATGCCTTGGTTGGCCTTCCCGGCAAGCTCCTCTTGCCGGGGCCTTGTCTCCTTGGCTTGAACACTTTGTTCTTGAATGGCTCCAAAGGAACCACGGAGGACCTTGGCGGTCACCCGGCAAGCCTTGCCGCGGGGTGCTGTGACTGCCCGTGCACCAGTTCGGGATACTAGGGTACCCCTATTCTAGTACACCGACAGGAGCCCCCGGGCCTGGGCCATACACGGTGCCGAGCGCTGTTGGGCCAGGCCCAAAACAGGGCACGGGCATGCGCGGCCTGGGTTACACCATATTCTACTCCGTATCCACCGCGCCCTCCCCGAACGGCACGCGTCGAATGCGGTGTCGTGGGAGAGATCATGGGTGGTTTCTTTATTCGGAAAGACGGAACGTCCGCCCCCTCCCTCTTTATAAGCAGGGGAAACAGGGGCAGTTCGCCCATCTCACTGTTGCTATTCCAATCTCAGAAAACCTCCGCCGCTCCCCCCTTCTTCTCAAAGCCGAAAGAGAGCAGCGCTCCGCCCCCCATCGCCACCAGTACCACCAACGCCGTCGACCTCCCCCACCACCTCCGCCATGGCTCCGAAAGCCGGCAAGGGGAAGGCCATGAAGTCGACCGAGGCGCAGCGGCTCGCGGCGCTGCGAAAGGAGCGGACAACCTTCCCCCCCAAGCTCGCCGCGAAGGAGCTGAGGGAGTACTACTATCTCTTCTGGTCGACGCAGACGCGAGCGCATCCGCGCATGAAGGTACTCTCCGCCGCCGCTTCGGAACGGGCTCCGAATGGATATCCCTTCTTCGCGTTGTTCTTCTACTGCGGGCTCTGCCCACCTTTCTCTGATTTTTCTGCGACATTATGAACACCTACGGGTTCCACCTCCTTGACTTCACTCCCAATGCCGTTCTGACCATGGCAGTTTTCGCACATCTCTGTGAAAACTTTGTCGGAGTCCATCCAAATGTAGCTCTTTTCCGCCACTTCTTTATGCCCCGAGTTGAGAGAGGAGAGCCTTTATCCGGCGGAATCTCCTGGATCTCGAGAGCCGGCAAGAAGGAAGCTTATCTGGAGAGAGAGCTCCGCGGCAAGTGGGAGGAATGGAGAGCAGACTGGTGCTGGATTGTCAAGGAGAACCCGCAGCCATTTACCGCCCAGCGACAAGCCCTAGTAGCGCGCGGCAACAATTGGAGCAGCGTGGCCCCGGAAGACGATAGGCTGAAGATTGCTGTCACCCGGATCCTACGCCTCAGGCTTGCCGAGCTCACTGTAGGCACCGTTGGCGCAGATTTTCTTCGCCGCCGCATCGCCCTGTAGATCGCCCCCCTATAGGAGAGGAGGAGACCCGCCTGGGAGTTCGGGGGTGCGGCGGACATCATGAGGCTGCGCCCGGGCCTCAACTTCAACTTCACTGTCCTGGAACTGGATGCGATGCTCAAAGAACTGTTCAAACACGACCCTCAACATCCCGAATGGTTCAGGTTGCCGAAGGGTGTCGTTCCGCTGTGCAACAACTCCTCGCTCGACCGCATCCGTGCAATGATGCCGCTGTGCGATTCGCATGGAATTGTCCCAACTTGGCAAGAGCCTGCAGACGACGTCGTGCAGGAGTTCTTTGACGGCTTGGTAGAAGTGCTGGTCCGTTCTGATGAGCAGAAAAGCCTCACCCGCGACACCACCGATGCGGAGATGCAGCGCATCGCCACCAGGGCGGAAGAGGCGATGGCAGCCGCTGCCGCGGGCGAGTTTGGATTCACAGTGGAGGAGGCAGAGGTAGCAGAGGCGTCAAGCCTTGCCGAGCGAGAGTGGCTTGCCAGCAAGGAAGAGCTTGTCGGGTCTAAAGCCGAGTCGAGCGAGCCCGCCGAGGGTGCGAGCGGTTCGTTGGAGACCGACTCCTCTTCCTCCTCATCTTCAGACAGCCCGCCGCAAGCAGAGCCCCGAGCTCCACCAAGAAGGCGTCTCCGCAAGGCTGGGGACGTAGCAGGGCGGCAGACGAGTCAACAGCCGCCGCGCCGCGTGACACGCTCCACCGCGGCAAGCACTGTTGCCGCGGGAGCGCCTCACGCCGCTGCGGCAACTGGAGCGGGGTCCTCCCGGACCACCGCTTCTGCTCCTGCCGCTTCTCACGCCGCGGCGGCGGCCGGAGCTGGGTCGTCTTAGACTACCGCCACTGCCCCCGCCAAGCGGCCAAGGGAACCTACCCCTCCGCCTCGTCGCGCCGAAGGTGGGCCGGACTTCGACCTCTCCGCGCTCAGCTTCGACGAGGAAGAAGAAGAGTAAGATTCTCTGATGTACTTGTAGTTCTTCAATTCTTGTTGTTTTGTTTTGTATCTGATTTGCTTTACTCTGAACTCATTCCTTTTTAGGACTCTGGCCCAGAGAGCCGCGAAGAGAGCCAAGGCCCCGGTGATTGTCATCGAGGACGAACCCACCGTGACAGCAGGGGGTGTGTCCGAGACCACCTTGCCGGACCCGGCAATCATTCCCCAAAGCAGACCCCAGCGCAGCCCCCAGCGTAAGTATATGGTTTACTTCCTGCTGTCAGGCGCGCATGGATGCTCTTCCTTTGCTGACATCTGACTATTGGTTTGTGTAGGAGCAGAGCAGCCTCACCAGGAACGCCCGGAAGCCGCCCCCGACATGCTATTTGCTTCGACTACACCGCCAAGGGAGGATTCCCCGGCAAGGGAGCATTCTCCGGCAAGGGAGAATTTTCCGATAAGGGAGAAGTCTCCAGCAAGGGAGAGTTCTCCGGCAAGGGACAGCACCAGCGACCCCCCGGTGGTGGAGACCATGACTGCAGAGCCCAGTGCAGGTAATCCTTTTGCTTGAAAACTTCCCTTGGGTTCTTCTTCTTCTGATTTTCTCTTTGGATATTTGCTTGACTTTTCTCCTTCTTCCGGCCGTCAGATCCGTCTGCCACGTAGCCGATGGAGACCGAGGTTGCCAGCAAGGAGAACGTGCGCGGCAACACCGACGACGTCGCTGTTACCGAAGAAGCAGCCGACGCTGATGATCCTGCCGGCGAGGAGGCCGCCAAAGCTGCCGCCGCAGAAGCCAGCGAGGGGTCCGGCGATCGTACTGACGGCCCTGAGGCCGCAGGAGCGTCAGGCGCTACGCCGACCGCCGATCCCTCCGCCGCTGCTGCAGCGTCAGGCTCCGAAGAGCCCCAGCCCGGCGCCTATTTGAAGGCCGGCGATGGCGTCTTCATCAAGCTCCCATGGGCGTCAAGCTCCAGGGCGCCGTTCGAAGGAGAAGTCTTTGATGGAGAGGTGCTCGCCTCCGCTGGGCTGACGCTAGTTGATGCGCCGAGCAGCAGCAGCGATGAGTCTGAGGAGGAGCGGCTGCTGCGGAAGCTGGTGTCGCTCTACCACGCTCGACAGGCCAAGATGGAATCCCGAGAAGCGCTTGTCGCAAAGGCGGGAGTGGACATTGAGAAGCACGCGGAGGAGCTCCGGGGTCGTAACCAGGAAGCTCTTCGGTCCCTAGCAGAGGAGCGGGAGCAACTCGCCGAGGCGCGGAAAGCCTTCCTCCTCGAGAAGGCCGAAGTTGAAGAGCAACAGCGGCTTGCCGCCGAGGAGCTATTTGCGCGGGAGGGCGAGCTGGCGCAGCGGAAAGTCAACCTTGACAGCCACGAGGAGGAGCTTGCCGCGCGCGAGCAAACATTTGGCGGGGCTCTCAAGGAAGCAGAGGACGCTGCCGCAGCTGCCGAGGCCGCTAAGAAGGAGCTGGAGATGAAGGTGGCGCAGCTGGAGGCCGATCTCAAGGCGAGCGGTGAAGAGCTTGCCGCGCTCAAGCGTGAGCGCGAGAAGGACGCCTACACCCTTGGCGATCTGCAGGGTCGCCTCGTCGAGAAGGGCAAGGAGCTTAGCGCTGCCAAGGACTCCAACGCAGATCTTGAGTTGAAGCTGACCACTTTGACCAAGATGCTGGATGGCGCCAGGGAGCAGGAGGTGGCCTTGAAGAAGCAGATCAAGGCCGACGAGGCGCTGCTGGCGAGTGCTGCTGTCACCCAGAACACTTTTAGGGAGAATGTGGAGTTCTGGACGGAGGGTCTCGTGAATATCGCCGCAGTCATTGACGAGGAGCTGGCGCAGCTGGGGATGGAGGATCTCGGGTATCCCTCCGATGAGAACCTCCAACCCAGCGCCAAGCTCACCTTGTTCTTCAAAGGCGTGGCGACGGCCCTCCAGCGACTCCAGGAGAGGATCCCAAAGCAGTTGGCCGACGAGTCGCGCAAGATCTGCGCGGGAGCTCTTCAAAAGGTGTTGATGAAGGTGGCCTTCCGCAACCCGGGCCTCAACCTCACCAACGTCCTCAAGACCTTGCCACCGGAAGCTGATCTGGAAGCGCTCAAGACCCTTGTTGCACCCATTGTGGACAAGGTGAGCAAGATCAAGAGGGTTGATGGCGATCGCGTAGATTAGGCCGCCCGTTTTCTCCTTTTCTTGTCGCTGCTGGTCATGTTACGAGAACAATCTATTAGAGCTGCGACAAGCTATCTTGTAATATAACTTTATTTTGGGTATCGATTGCTATGTTATTTCCTTTACTTGATTCCTTCCTTTGTATGTTTTTACCCTATGCTTTTAGGGACCTTGCCGGTGCAGGCACCTTAGCCGCGAGCGCTGAGTGCGGGACGTCAGCAGCCTGCTGGCGGTGCCGCTACCGACAAGAAACCTTGTCGCAACTAGTCGCGGCCCACTTAAGTTGTTGAGCGGACTCGAAACAAAGTAAGGGCGCAACTAGCTACGAGTTGGTTCCTCCGCACAGGTTTTCCATACAAAGCACGGTCGTTCGAGGAAGAAAACTTAAAAAAATTTAAAACTGATTGCTCAAACTTTGGCAACTTAGCTTTCTTGTCGTTTGCTTCCCGGTAAGGCGAAACTTTCTTGAACAACGCCTGATCCACACCATTATCTTCTCCTTTCCCCCTGGCAAACTTGTGGACGAAGGAACCTTCCTTTCTTTGAGAAAAAGAAAGAAGAGAAAATAAAGATATGGAGCCTTTTGGCTCGTTATTGCTTATCGGGGGTAGGTGCTGCACAAAGTGTCAGATAACACATGCAAAAAATAGAAAGCATGAAATTGACAAGATGTGCGGAGCACATGAGCTTTACTTATGCACGGGGTCTGCGCCCGGCTTTGTACAAAGGATTACATGCAACAGCGGCAAGACTTGTACAAAAGGTGGTTGCCAGAACAGGTTCCGGCAACCGCGCCCTACGGGTAAAACTTATGAAGATGCTCAATGTTCTAGGAGTTGCTCACCGGAATGCCATCCTCGGTCTCAAGGCGGACAGCGCCAGGCCTAGTGACTCGTTTCACCCGGTAAGGGCCTTCCCACTTCGGCGTCAACT
The DNA here is from genome assembly GCF_018294505.1 of Triticum aestivum. Taxonomy (NCBI): domain Eukaryota; kingdom Viridiplantae; phylum Streptophyta; class Magnoliopsida; order Poales; family Poaceae; genus Triticum; species Triticum aestivum. Next base: position 421,702,568 of record NC_057801.1, on the reverse strand, counting down.
TGTTGGAATTCTTGGCGGATTGAACACGCCGAAGAACAAGGTCGCCTTCCTCGAGACTTCTGGCATTAACTTTGCGGCTATGGTAGCGGCGCAAAGCTTGCTGGTATAGAGCAGCTCATACAGCGGCCTGAAGACGGTCTTCCTCAAGGAGCGGCGCGTCATCTTGTCGCAGTTGCTCTTGCTCAAGCTCATCATAAGCGAGCACTCGAGGCGACCCGTATACGAGTTCCGTGGGGAGAACTGCCTCTGCTCCATAGACTAGAGCGAAAGGTGTCTGGCCAGTGGCTCAATTCGGTGTCGTCCTGATCGACCAAAGAACCACCGGCAGCTCCTCAATCCAGTTCTTTCCACACTTGCGCAGCCTGTCGAAAGTCCTAGTCTTGAGCCCGCGCAGCACTTCAGCATTTGCCCTCTCCGCTTGACCGTTGCTTCTTGGGTGAGCAACAGAAGTGAAGCAGACCTTGGCGCCAAGATCTTGGACGTACTGCATGAAGGTGCGGCTCGTGAATTGTGTGCCGTTGTCGGTGATGATCCTGTTAGGGATCCCGAAGCGGCAAACAATCGACCTGAAGAACTTGACTGCTGACTGTGCTGTCACCTTCCTCACTGCCTCCACTTTCGACCACTTTGTGAACTTGTCGATTGCAATGTACAAGTACTCAAAGCCCCCGACAGCTCGGGGAAAGGGGCCGAGGATGTCGAGCCCCCAGACCGAAAATGGCCAGGATAAAGGGATCGTCTGGAGAGCTTGAGCTGGCTGGTGTATCTGCTTGGAATGGAACCGGCACGCTTCACACTTGGTTACTTGTGCAGTTGCATCCTGGAGGGCTGTCGGCCAAAAGAAACCTTGCCGGAAAGCCTTGCCGGCAAGTGCTCTTGCGCCAATGTGGTGACCACATATGCCTCCATGTATCTCTGCCAACAGCTTTTGTCCGTCTTCCCGGTGAATACACTTCAATTTCACACCGTTGAGTCTTCTTCTATACAATGTGTTGTCGACAAACTGGTACATACTTGACTGTCGGGCTACTCTTTCAGCTTCTTCTTGCTCTTTGGGAAGTTCTCCTGTCTGAAGGAAACGGACAATCTGCTGTGCCCATGCTGGAGCTTGTGGCTCGACAACAAGGACTAAAGGCACATACGCTGCTGCGAGAACATCCGCTTCTACGGCGAGAACCTGCGGCTCAGCCGGAGCTTGATGTTCCCCGGCAATCTTGCCGGAGCAAAACTTGTCGGGAGTGTCTGCTTCAACGGAACAAACCCTAGGGCTTGCCGGAGCGGACTGCTCCTCAGCACCCTTGGTGTTGAGCTTGGGGACCTTCTTGGCGGCGGCTTCGGGGAGCTCTGCCGGAAAATAGTCACCAGAAATCAACTTCCTCTTCTTGCTCTGTCCAGTTGATGGCGTTACAGACGGTTGAGTCAGTTTGAGCACAAAGATCCCTGGTTCCACAGGTAACTTAAGTGCGGCGCACTTCGACAGGCCATCGGCAATGTCGTTCTCAGCTCTTGGAACATGCTCCATCTGTAGGCCGTCAAAGTGCTCTTCTAGCTTTCTCACTTCATCAACGTAAGCTTCCATCAATGGACTCTGATAATTCTTGTTCACTTGGCGGACGACAAGCTGCGAGTCACCCCTGACGATGAGCTTCTTGATCCCAAGGTTTGCCGCGATCCTGAGACCGGCAAGCAAACCTTCATACTCTGCGGTATTGTTTGTTGCTTGCTCCCTGGGAAAGTGCATCTGGACCACGTACTTGAGGTGCTCTCCGGTGGGTGCAACAAGTAGCACGCCCGCACCGGCGCCTTGCAGCGAGAAGGCACCATCAAAGTACATCAGCCACTCTTTGCTTGCTTCCTTGACGGGGATGCTCGTTTCTGGAATTTCCTCATCTGGCGTTGGCGTCCACTCTGCTATGAATTCTGCCAATGCTCTGCTTTGGATAGTTGAAGTGCTCTCAAACTTGAGGCCAAAGCTTCATAGTTCCAGTGCCCACTCGACAATCCTGCCTGTTGCTTCTGGATTCTGCAGTATCCTCTTCAGCGGAAAACGAGTGACAATTGTGATCTCATGTGCTTGGAAGTAATGGTGCAGCTTTCTCGAGGCCATGAGAAGGCCGAAAAGCAATTTCTGCACACCAGAGTACCTCGACCTAGCCCCCTGCAGAAGGGAACTGACAAAGTAAACTGGGCGCTGCACCATTCTCTTCTGCATTTCCTCACGTGCCTGCGCAGATCCATCTTTGTCGGGACCAGAGCTTGTCGGTGAAGCCCCCTGCTTGTTGCTGGATGCATCTGCCATGGTTGTTGGCTCATCATCCGCCTCCCTCTCCGCTACTAACACAGCACTAACCACTTGATTGGTTGCCGCTATGTACAGCAGCAACTTCTCTTGTGGCTTAGGTGCGACAAGTGTTGGAGTGGAGGACAGGTATATCTTTAGGTCCTGCAGCGCAGCCTCCGCTTCCGGTGTCCATTTCATTGGACCTACCTTTTTCAATATTTTGAAAAACGGTAGGGCGCGCTCAGCAGACCTAGAGATAAACCTGCTGAGAGCAGCCACGCAACCGGCAAGTCTTCGTACATCCTTGACGCGCTTTGGTGCTTCAATCTGCTCAATGGCCTTGATCTTGTCAGGATTGGCTTCAATTCCCCGCTGAGACACGAAGAACCCGAGAAGCTTGTCGGAGGGGACTCCAAACACACACTTCTTGGGGTTAAGCTTGAGGTTGATCTTGCGCAGATTTGCAAAGGTTTCGTCTAAATCTTGAATCAGAGTTGCCCTATCCTTGCTCTTGACCACTATGTCATCCATGTAGGCTTCCATATTTCTGTGTATTTGCGGCTCAAAAGCGTCCTGGACTACCCTTGCAAATGTTGAACCAGCATTCTTTAAACCGAAAGGCATCCGTATGAAACAGTATGTGCCACATGGAGTGATGAATGCGGTCTTCTCCTCATCCTCTTCTGCCATGAAGATCTGATGGTATCCTGAGTATGTGTCAAGAAATGAAAGCAAGTCACATCCGGCCGTGGAGTCAACAATCTGGTCAATGCGCGGCAAGGGAAATGGGTCTTTGGGACAAGCTTTATTGACATCGGTAAAGTCGATACAAAGTCTCCATTTCCCGTTTGCCTTGCGCACGACTACAGGATTAGCCAACCACGTAGGATGGAGCACTCCTCTGACAAGGCCTGCTGCTTCCAATTTATTGATTTCTTCTGTGATGAATTCTTGGCGCTCCACTGCTTGTTTCCTGACTTTCTGCTTGACGGGCCGCGCATGAGGACAGATGGCAAGATGGTGCTCGATTACTTTCCTGGGAACACCGGGGATGTCAGACGGTTGCCACGCAAACACGTCGACGCTCGCCCGCAGGAAAGCAACAAGCGCGCTTTCCTATTTAGGGTCGAGAGTGGCACTGATGGTGAAGGTACCACCAGTGCCGTCCTCCTTGGCGGACACCTTCTTGGTCTCTGGTGGAGCTGCCATGGTCTTCTTACACTTGCCGGTGGAGCTCGATGGTGCGTCCTCGACGATAGCGCAGCACTCCGAAGAGGTGCGCTTGCCGGAGTGGGCATCAGAGCTCTTGCCGGACTTGGTCTTCTTCCTCCCCCTGGGAGCTGCAGTGGCAAGTGACTTGCGATCTGTTGCGGCTGTTGCCTCCCGGTAGATCTTGTCGGCGCAGATAAGAGCATCCTTCTTGTCGCCAGGGACAGAGATGACACTTATCGGGCCTGGCATCTTCAGCATGTTGTATGCATAGTGAGAGGCTGCCATGAATTTGGCGAGTGCTGGATGGCCGAGTATCCCATTGTAAGGCAATGGAAAGTCAGCAACGTCAAAAGTGACCCTCTCAGTCCTGAAGTTCAACTCGCTGCCAAATGTCAGTGGCAACGTGATCTTTCCCTTCGGCTTGCTCCTTCCCGGATTGATTCCTTGGAATGTGCCGGTCTCTTCGAGCTCGCTGTCAGGGATCTGGAGTTTCTGAAGTACCGCGGAGGAGATCAGGTTCAAGCCGGCCCCGCCGTCTACTAGCATCTTAGTGACTTTGAGGTTGTAGATAGTTGGTGAAACCAACATCGGCAAGCACCCGACCGTAGTTGTGCGATCAGGGTGGTCCTCAATATCAAAGATGATAGGCGTGCTGGACCATTTCAGAGGCTTGCGTGATTCGACGGGTGGTTCTGCCGCATTGACTTCCCGCACCCACTGCTTGAGCTGGCGGTGTGAAGTATGGAGAGAAGCACCGCCGTCAATGCACAGGACCTCTGTGGCTTTCTGGAACTCCTGCTCATCGGTCTCGCCATCATCCATATCTTCGTCGTCGTCGTCATCTTCATCCTTGTCGCGGCCGCGGGGAGGTCTGTCTCCTTGCCGCTGCTTGGCCTTGTCGCGACGTCCTCCTCGATCGGGACGTTTCTTGCCGGATCCTCCAGCACCTTCTTGGGCCTTCTCCTTGTCGCGCCGCTTGTATTCAGCCTTTTGCTGCTCGACAAGCTGCTCGACCTTCTCTCAGCTCTGGAGGTCATGGCCCTTGGTGCGGTGGATCTTGCAGTACTGCTTGTTGGTGCCGTCCTGCTTGTCGGCGACCACCACAGCCTCCTCGCCGGAACTACCCATTTTGGCTTTCTTGGCGCCACCTCCGTTGCCGGACTGCTCGACAACTAGCACATCTTTGCCTTTCTTCCTCCTGTTGTTCCGCCGTCGGTTTTTCTTTGCCGGGGCCGCATCCTCGCTATCAGATCCTCCTGCTTCTGTATTCTCTCCGGGGAGTTTCCTCCCTTCCTCAGCACGTGCACACTTATCGGCCAGGGCATATAGCTCACTGACGTCTCTGATCTTGCACATCGCCATCTCCTCCCGCATCCTGCGGTTTCGCACGTTCTGATGGAACGCGCTGATGATCGCGGCAGGGTGGACATCTGGGATGTTGTGCTGTACACGGCTGAATCTCTAAATGTACTTGCGCAGGGACTCTCCTTCCTTCTGGGCGAGCAAATGAAGGTCGCTCTCTTAGCCATGAGGCTTGTGGCCGCATGTAAAGGCGCCGACAAACTGATGGCATAGGTCTGCCCAGGAGGATATGGAGTTGTCCGGCAAGTGCATGAGCCAGGATCTGACATTGGGCTTGAGCACCAGCGGGAAGTAGTTGGCAAGGATCTTGTCGTCCCGTCCCCCGGCAGCTTGCACCGCGATGGTGTAGATGTTGAGGAACTCCGACGGATGCGACTTGCCGTCGTACTTCTCTGGTACATCTGGCTTGAAATTCTTCGTGCTGGGCCACTGGACTTGCCACAGCTCACAAGTGAATGCAGGGCAACCTACCACGTACGGCAAGTCGCCTGGTTCCCTTGGCGCATGCATGTCGACAGAGGGCCCAGCGCGCTGGTCCGATTGACGCCGCGCTTCTCTTCGGCGCTCGATGCGAGTACGAGCGTCTTCTTGCTCTCGTTCGTGAAGAACTTGGTGCTGATCGCGACGAGCTCGTGGATCTGATGATGCGATGGAGTCGCTGTTGAGGTGGATCCAATGAGTCGGCGATCTTGGCCTTCGGGGCGGAGAGTGCAGGGTGGTTGCACCCCCACCGGTCTTGTCGCCATCGGCTCGCGTCTGCCAGTCTTGCCGCGGCTGCGATGTACTCGGCTGCCGCGGAGTGTCGCCATTGGCGAAGCCAATGAGACTCTGAATGGTGGCCCTCCATTCGTCGATCTTTTCTGCCGTTGGAGGGTAATCCAGGAGCAGCTGAGCTCATGACAAAGCTTCTGCTGGAGTGGTGGGTGGCAGTGGCGAACGGTGCGAGGAGCGGGATATGCTCGGACTTCCAACTATGTTGGAAGGAGCAGTATCCCGTCCAGGCGACCGTGTCTTGCTCGTGCCAGCATGTTGGCGTGCATGCTGGTCTTGAGCACCCCGAGATCCACCAGCTCGATCTTGGTCCAACAAACGTATGGCACCGTGAGTACCATGACGCTGTCGGTCCCGCGCCTCCTGAGATGGGCGCGGTGCATGTACGGACGCCAAGGTCTGCGCAGCCTTGTCCTTGGACCTGGCAGCACTGTGAGCTCCCTCGTCGACGCCCGTTCTTCCGCCAGCGTCTACCCCACCACCCGTCTGCTCCGGTGGTGGTGGGATCGACGTGGACGGAACAGCCGCCTCCGAAGCCTTCTTCTTCGGCGGCATGTCAATGAAAAAGATGAAGATCTAGCTCGTGCGAACGCCAGATTAGGTTCACACAACCTCGACGCCCCCTACCTGGCGCGCCATAGATGTCGGGGAAACGGATCCACAAGCACCTATGGGGCCGGCGGACCGGGCCCCTTTCGGTTCGGCGGGGGACGGAGGTCACACAAAGAGCGGATCGAGGCGAAGCACACGAGCGGTTTACCCAGCTTCGGAGCTCTCCGGAGAGATAATACTCCTACTGCTGCATGTCTGAGTGTATTGAGTTCTTGCTCGGGAGGGCGCTGAGTGCTACAGTACACACTAGCTGCTAACGAGACCGAGCGTGAGTGTTTTCTGGTTTCGAACCCCCCCCCTACGTTGCGCATGGGCCTCCTTTTATATGCTCAAGGGGTCACCGACAGGTGGCAACGCAGGCAAGGGTAAAAATGGAAAAGATGTTGTGGTTGGTACAACTACCTGTACAGTGTATCATACCTAACCCTGACGGCAGGGGACAAAGGCATTAAATGCCCGTCTGTGTCGCCTAAACAGTGCAAGAAAGGGACCGTCAGGGACGCCACAGCTTGCCATGATGGCAATCTTGTCAGCGTCGCTTGCCACCGCGCACCTCTGGCTGCACAGCCTCTTGCCACGCGCGCCTGGAAAGGTCCCAGGGCGACACGTTGGTGGATGTGCTGGAGCGCGGGTACAGAGTGGTAGCTTGCCGCGGCAAGCGCCTTGCCGCGGTCGCTGCCTTGTCGCGTCGGGAAGCTTGTCGCTCACCGGGTCTTGCAGGGATGCGTGGCGCGTCGCGGCAAGTTCCTTGAGATGCCTTGGTTGGCCTTCCCGGCAAGCTCCTCTTGCCGGGGCCTTGTCTCCTTGGCTTGAACACTTTGTTCTTGAATGGCTCCAAAGGAACCACGGAGGACCTTGGCGGTCACCCGGCAAGCCTTGCCGCGGGGTGCTGCGACTGCCCGTGCACCAGTTCGGGATACTAGGGTACCCCTATTCTAGTACACCGACACAAGCCAAGCAATTGTTTCATACTTAAATAATCTCAAACTTTTTCAACTTTCATGCAATACATGAGCGAGCGTGAGCCATGGATATAACACTATGGGTGGAATAGAATATGATGATGGGGATTGTGTGGAGAAGACAAAAAAGGAGAAAGTCTCACATTGACGAGGATAATCAACGGGCTATGGAGATGTCCATCAATTGATGTCAACATGAGGAGTAGGGATTGCCATGCAACGGATGCACTAGAGCTATAAATGTAAGAAAGCTCAACAAAAGAAAACTAGTGGGTGTGCATCCAACTTGCTTGCTCACGAAGACCTAGGGCATTTTGAGGAAGCCCATCGTAGGAATATACAAGCCAAGTTCTATAATGAAAAATTCCCACTAGTATATGAAAGTGACAACATATGAGACTCTCTATTTGAAGAACATGGTGCTACTTTGAAGCACAAGTGTGCAAAAAGAGATAGTAACATTGCCCCCTATTTTACTTTTATTTACTTTTTCTTCTTTTTTTTCTTTTTCTTTTTTTCTTTGGGCCTTTTTTTGGCCTTTTTTTTCTTTTTGTCCTTTCTCTTTTGG
>NC_057801.1:421674069-421694548 GCF_018294505.1 Triticum aestivum | reverse complement strand
ACACTTTTATTGATTTACAACTCATGAATTACAACTCAAAACTAGAACAAGATATGACTCTATATGAATGCCTCAGGCGGTGTACCGGGATGGGCAATGAATCAAGACTGACATGTATGAAAAATTATGCATGGTGGCTTTGCCACAGATACGATGTCAACTACATGATCATGCAAGGCAATATGACAATAGTAATGCGTGTCATGATGATAAACGGAACGGTGGAAAGTTGCATGGCAATATATCTCGGAATGGCTATGGAAATGCCATAATAGGTAGGTATGGTGACTGTTTTGAGGAAGATATAAGGAGGTTTATGTGTGATAGAGCGTATCATATCACGGGGTTTGGATGCACTGGCGAAGTTTGCACCAACTCTCAAGGTGAGAAAGGGCAATGCACGGTACCGAAGAGGCTCGCAACGATGGAAAGGTGAAAGTGCGTATAATCCATGGACTCAACATTAGTCAAAAGAACTCATATACTTATTGCAAAAATCTACAAGTCATCAAAAACCAAGCACTACGCACATGCTCCTAGAGGGATAGATTGGTACGAAAAGACCATCGCTCGTCCCCGACCGCCACTCATAAGGATGCACAATCTAAGAACACCTCATGTTTCAAATTTGTTACACAACTTTAACCATACGTGCATGCTATGGGACTTGCTAACTTCAACACAAGCATTCTTTAAATTCATAATCACCCAACTACCATGACTTTAATATCACTACCTCCATATCTCAAAACAACTATCAAGTATCAAATTGATCATAGCATCCAATTCACTTCCTATGATAGTTTTTATTATACCCAACTTGGATGCCCACCATTCTAGGACCAACTTTATAACCATAGAAAATACCATGCTGTTCTAAGAGACTCTCAAAATAATATAAGTGAAGCATGAGAGACTAGCAATTTCTACAAAATTAAGCCACCGCCATGCTCTAAAAGATATAAGTGAAGCGCTAGAGCAAAAATTATCTAGCTCAAAAGATATAAGTGAAGCACATAGAGTATTCTAACAAATCCCAATCAAGTGGGCTTCTCCCAAAAGGTGTGTACATCAAGGATTAATGCGGAAAACTAAAAGCAAATACTAATACCATACAAGACGCTCCAAGCAAAACACATATCATGTGGCGAATAAAATAAAAATATAGCTCCAAGTAAAGTTACCGATAAATGAAGACGAAAGAGGGGATGCCTTACGGGGGCATCCCCAAGCTTAAGCTTTTGGCTATTCTTGAATATCTTGGGGTGCCTTGGGCATCCCCAAGCTTAGGCTCTTGCCACTCCTTATTCCATAGTCCATCAAATCTTTACCCAAAACTTGAAAACTTCACAACACAAAACACAACAAGAAATCTCATAAGCTCCGTTAGTGAAAGAAAGCAAAACCACCACATAAGGTACTATAATGAACCCATTCTTTATTTATATTGGTGTTAAACCTACTGTATTTAAACTTCTCTATGGTTCATACCACTTAATACTAGCCATAGATGCATCGAAATAAGAAAACAACACACGAAAAACAGAATCTGTCAAAAACATAACAGTCTATAGCAATCTGTAACCCTCGAATACTTCTCGAACTCTAAAAATACTACCAAAATAGGAAGTCCTGGGAAATTTTTCTATTGATCTACAACAAAAAGAATCAACACAAAAGCACGTTTCTGTGAATTACAAAATTATTTTCATGCGCGCAAAGTTTCTGTTTTTTAGCAAAATCAAATTAACTATCACCATAGGTTATCCTATAGGTTCTACTTGGGACAAACACTAATTAAAACATAAAAACACATCTATACCAATATAAAAAGACCCAAAGGAGCAGATCCAATAAATCTTGGCCATCAGTTCATGCTAATCTAACGGCCCACATCGCTCCAATGGTGAGCACCTCAACACGTTTAGTGTTTTAATCGTAGCCCTTAATCTTTAGTTATCAACAAAAGAGATTATCCCTGTGGCGTAGAAAGGAGCAATGCTCTGGCCACAATCCCTATTCATGATCTCAGAATGGTTCTGAAACTGCTACAGACTCCAGCGCCGCCTCGCCTCATCCCCTACATGGTCCGTGATGGGCCTCACCGCCAGCATCCTGCCCGGCCGATATTGATTCCCCGCGATCCAATGTCGCTACCCTTCACCACGTCAGCGGCCGCCCCTCACTTTGACGTCATGAGCCGCCTCGCCGCCTGCAATCCATTTGATCTAGACTGCCAATAAGCCGCCTCCGCCGTGCTCACTCCTCGCATGGCCATACACCATCTGGACACGCACATGACCAGTGCTGGTCCACTCCACGCAGCGGTCACTGCGGCCTTAACGCCACCGACGTCCCAAGGTTGACCTACCCCTCATGTGGGCGTCACGATCTAGACGTTGTGGTCGCCTTAGCAGATCGACACCACCCATGATTCAGGTAATTAGGTTTGTCCATGTAGCCACGTAGGCTACTAGATATTCATTGAAACAGTACTACTTGATGTTTTTCCATTTATTTTGTAGATGGTGCAATTCCAGATATTTTGCTTTATGCATGACTTCTCAATAGGCTTATGTTAGGACCCCGATTCTATGCCACACAGATCTAGCATGTAACACCTCATATCACTTCGCGGCCTCACGCACGATATTCCCACGGGTGTCGCCTTACCATGCTCGGGACCGTTTGCGCCTTTTGGCACACGTATACGATACTGTCGCTAGCATCCATATGACAAAGAACCCGAGCTGGCATGGCTAGTCGTAAACCCAAAGTGGCACTAACTTACAGGGACAAGCATACATGACCCAACAATGAACGTGTCGGTCATCAGCGAGTGAATCCGGGTTGTAGCAGCTGGGCTAACAGGACTCCAGAGAATCCGGGCTATAGCAGGCTAGCAGGACTCCGGTAGACACCGCGTGACATTTCCCCAAAGGGACAAACACAGGAACGAAGAAGGACACATGCCGACCAGCCTAAGTATTCTGGAGCAGTAGCAAGCTACCAGGGCTCAGTGGAAGCACTAGGAGACATTTCCCGGTAAGAGAGGCTACCAAGGATAAACAACTAGATAGTCAGATCCCACACATACCAAGCATTTCAATAACATACACACAATATGCTCGATATGTGCAAATACAACATGGCATCACAGCATAACTCTATGACTCAAAGTATTTATTCTATAGGCTCCGAGGAGCCAGGTATTACAAACATAGCTCTCATGACCCAACATACAGAGCATACAAGCAACAAGCACATGCGGAAGCTTAACTTGTCTGAGTACAGATAACTACAAATGAAAAAGGCTGAGAAGCCTGACTAACTACCAGATCCTGCCGAGGGCACAAGATCGTAGCTGAGGTAACAAGCTAAACGTCAAAGTCCACGCGGAACTACTAGTGAGACAGAAGTCTCTGCAAAAACATAAAATAGGCAAACGTGAGTACAAATGTACCCAGCAATACTTACATCAGAACTAACTACATATGCATCATTATCAACAAAGGAGATGGTGGGGTTTAACTGCAGCAAGCCAGCTTTGACCCAGTGGCTATCCTGAACTACGACTGCAAGTAACTCTTTTGAGGTGGCGCACACGAGTCCACATATTAACCATATCAATACACCACTATGGATCCGCTACCATCTCCCTACGAGAACGCCATCCATAGCACTCACGCTTATATTGTGCATTTTAGAGTATCCACTTTCACTTGTCTATGAACTGTACAGGCAACCCAGAAGTCCTTTTCCGCGGACATGGCTATTCAAATAGATGATGTTAGCCCTGCAGGGGTGTACTTCTTCACACACGCTCTCGCCACTTACCACCATGTACACATCGTGTATCTCGGCAACCTTCAAGCGGAAGCCTGGCGAGGGAGTCGGCCACAACCTGACTAACCACACAAGTCTCTAGTCCAGGTTTATCGCCTATTCGGGTTCCATCCGCAAGGAGATCCGACCGGGGTGTCGCTCACGGCCCCAAACAATGTGTGCAGGGTTCCCAAGCCCACCATCCGGGTGCCACTTGGTGCACCGGGCCACTGTGCCTAGTCTATCCCAAGCCCACCTGTACCGGGTGCCACTTGGTAGACTACTAACACTACCTACAAACACCAGAGACTAGTTGCAACTCCTGGACATATATCAGGTTGATTAATAAGTCGAGAGGGGCCGAGTTACCGGAACCCAATGTGTGCTAGTAGCTGTTCATGGATCACAAAAACAGAACTCAATTCCTGAGGACGGCTGCAATGAGACAACCCACCATGTACTCCTACATGGCCTCCCACCGCTACCTTCACCAAATCGTGTTCACATACTTAGCTCTCAACAGTAGGACATGTTCACACACCTCCGATTCATCCGCGATGAATCGGACCTGACTCAACTCTAAGCAGTAGCAGGCATGACAAACAAGCATGAATGAGTAGGCACATCAAGGCTCAAACAAGTCCTACTCATGCTAGTGGGTTTCATCTATTTACTGTGGCAATGACACGTCATGCAGAGGGAAAGGGCTCAACTACCACAGCATGCAACAGTTGAAATGCTGTTGTCCTAATGCAGTAAAAGAGACAGGAGCGAGAGAGTGGGATTGTATCAGAATGAACAAGGGGGTTTTGCTTGCCTGACACTTCCGAAGATAGTATGGTTCTTCATCGGTGTCATCGATCACATCGTCGAAGCAACGTCTACTGAGAGGGGACAATTACCGGCAACAGAGAGAAAACACAATCAATGCAATGCAACAGTATGATGCATCATCATGACATGGCAATATGATGTTCATTAAGCTAATGCAAATAGCGACATAATTAAATGAAGTTGGTTTGAACCCAAGGTTCAAATTCAAACTCCACATGTGGTTATTTAAATGATATTCATTGATTTGTCCTAAATAGTAGCCATAGGTTGTCCTAACATGCACGAAAATGCCATAAACAAATTCTTTGGATTTTTTGATAATTTTTCATATATAAGTTATTTCATTTGGAGTTATGATTTATTTTCAATGAATTTTAAAAGTTTGGGGTATTTTCTGAAATAAATAAATCATCTCTGATTTATCTAAAATACCAGAAAATATTTACTGCGTCAGCATTAGGTCATGCTGACATCATCTGGTCAACAGACCGTGTCCAGGTCAACCTGACGTGTGGGGCCCAATGATCAGTGAAATGACTAAGTAACAGGGTTAATTAGCATTAAGTTAATACTAACTAAATTGGCAGTGGGTTAATTAAGTTTAATTATAAACTTAACCCAAGGTTAGCAAGGATGGGGCCCACATGTCAAAGACCCAGGGGAGTCAAACGGTGGTCAAACCCGGGTCAACTGGGTCAAAACCTGCAGGCGACTCGACGCCAGCGAGGTCAGACGCGGCGAAGAGCTGCGGTTTTCGCGCTGCGGCGTCCAAACGGACGGAGGAGACCACCTACGGACAGCTGGTGATCCAATGTGTCGAGTGGTGCAGTCAGTTACACCGAGGGAGACCTATATCGACGGCGGCAAGCTCAAAGGCGGTGGCCGGAGTTTCGGGTCTCAGCGGTTTCGGCGTTGCGGTGTACAGCAGGAGCAACTGGAGGGGTTTTTGGGCTTCTGGCATTGCGCTGAGCACGGCTGTGCGCTCGGTTATAGCTCTAGGTGACGGTAGCCACGGTGGCATCATGGCCGGCGGAGCCAAGCTCGCGGCTCCGGTGGGATCGGCGGCTACAGGACAGGAATGAGCTCGGGGAGGAAGGGGAAAGACGCAGCAGCTCACATCGAGTTGAACAGAGGCCTCTGCGTGCTCGGGGAGGGGCTGGTAACGACGGGAGGTTGCCGGCAATATCAGTGGCTTGAGGAGGAAGAAGACATCGGGGACGGTGCTCCGGGGCTCTTCCCGTCGTGTGGCTCAGTGAAGACGGCGTATGGGTCCACGGCGGAGCTCGAGGTCACATTGAAGAGGCACGGGGAATGTTGTCGTCGCGGTGGTGCTCGTCGGCACACTCTGGCTCGTTCGGGCGGCCGCAAAGGAGAGAGCAAAGGAGAGGAAAGAGACACGGGAAGGGTGAGGGAGTGGTCCAGGGAGCTGCGTCGCGTCTCGAGGGCGTGAGGGAGAAAGGAGAGCTCGCCAGCGTGAAGCAGGAGCTTGTGCAGCCGGCGTCTTGCTCTGGTTCGCCTCTGCCTACGGGCAGAGGTAGAAGACGGTCATGCCCCTGTGGGCTGGGCCTCTACAGTGGTGGGCTGGCCCCTCTGGTGGCTACACAGGTGAGGCCAGGTAAGCTCCAGGTAAGGTTGCTCTGTTTTATTTTATTTCTGTTTTCTATTTTTTTGCCTCTATTTTGAGCTTAGGAAAAATACCAAGGCATTTCCTAAAATCCTGAAAATATTCATGGACACTTGCTGAATTATTTCAGTGGCCCAAAAATAGTTCCAACATTATTTGAACATTTAAATTATTTATAGTATTTAAATGCCCAAAGTCAAATACAATAAGATTTAATTCAAAATTCCAGAATGGCCTAGAAATAGGTGCATCATTTTTGGCAGAGGTTTTCACCTTTAACAAAAATCATGAACTTTTCTAAAGGGCATTTGGGTTCATTGAAGATATTTTTATTGAACCTAGTTGAATTCATTTGGTGCTAGGGTTTCAACAATCCCCATTTCAAGTTTAAAAATAAAATTAAACATGATGCAACAGACAAGTGCTAGCCTAGTGCATTGTCAGGAGCTAGGGATGTGATAACTCACCCCCATTAAGCAAGAATCTCGTCCCGAGATTTAAGACGTAGGGTAAGCACACAGAGGGACATAGGCTAACACAATCTTCGTGATCCAGATGTCCTTCTCGAGGATGTTGAATCATTTCTCCACCTTGATCCCGACGTTTTGTTTTGAGAACTACATCCAACATGACAACAAGAAGAAAGGGAGAATTTTAGAAGAGTCGATCTTCTCGAAGATCGATCAACTCACGGAATGAGACATAGAACCGTCTCTCGAGTTGAGACACAAAACACACATCAAGAGGGGTGGAAAGAAACAGATGACGATGGTTCAACTCCGTGGGCAACAATTCCACGCTTGAGTAAGATGGTGCATGGTTTCAAAGTAGCGAGGAGATAATTGCCATGATTCCATAACGGGACACCTTGGGAGAGGTGACTCGTAGAGTTATTCCCTTAAATGGCAAAAAGAATTACTTTTGATACAAAGATCATTGAAACTCTCTATACCATCCTAAGGAAAATCACAGCGATCATTTGAAGGAGTTCGAAGGAATGGCATACTCAGATCGGAAAGGAAAACTATGGTTATAGACAACTCGGCAAACAGGAGGCACATTCCAGTGGATATCGAGGATATAACCTAGAGACTGCGTGCTCTCAAGAACTTGAGCCTTTCCATACTCATCAAGGTCTTACTAACATCCGTGTCAAGGATCCTGGCAACACAACATACTACCATGATGAATAGTGATGGACGAGCAAATGCAAAGGAAGATAACACCTTCTCAGATTTCACCTTAGCGAGGCCAAGGAAACAGAATCTGGATGATCGACCGAGAGACATTTAGCACTCCGCTTCTAATGTTCTCCTTGATGTGCTAGCGTAACCATTCATTGAAATGTTTTGGTATCTAGAACAACAAGTAACAGGTCGGACTTCAGGAGCTCAAGAATCCATAAGGAATAACTACAGGAGTTAATCATGTGAGATCCTTATGGGGAGGTGGCCCACTTCCTCAATCAAGATACTACAATAATAGGTCTTTCGGCTGGTGTGTTGGCCACGACAGCCACTTTACCAAGTTACAGAGAGACCAATGTTATAGTTCTTGGAAAACGTTCCAACCATCATATCTGCCTAAGATTCAGATCTGGTTGGTGTCAGGATATTCCAAACTCATCAAGTCTAGAAAGAAAAATGAAAGTTTGCAACACAAATCGACGAGACGACGTTGCGAGATTCTCGGGAAATGGACTACAGTAGTAAGCTCCAAAACATGAGCTGGTTCTGCTACAAACATGCGAACACGTTGTCCCAGACAAGCATGGCCATGTAGTAGTCTTATAGTTAAACGCTACCGAGTTTAGGTGGGGAACCATCATTGAGGATATTGAAGTCCTTGATTAAGCCTGGGTTAGCTATTAAAGGGAACTCCTTCTCCTGGAACAAATCAGTCAGTGGCTTGGTGTGCTAGGGAACACATATGGAGTGGAGGTAATTAATCTACCAAACCATAGAATACATTCACACATGCATAACTGACTTGAGATGGTACCAGAGAAAACAAAAACAATCTTTCTTGAGCTCACGGCGGCAACTTGCACCAAATGCACGTGAATCAGAGGAAGTCACTTCTATCATTCCAACACATGCTTCATGAATGGAGCATGAAGATAATGCTTATAGAAGTTTCCGACACTAGCTGGATGTTCAACACGAATCATGGAGGAGACAAAATGCTGCTGGTGGGCTCAACAACAAGTCATCGAAATTTCCAAATAGATGAAATTCCACAATTATGTGAACATGTAATAGCATTGGTCAGAACAAAAGATATAATGGAGTATGCTCGAGGAGGAACCACGAGTAAGACAACATTACGAACATCGTTTGTTCTGATTTGATTTGAGAATAGCCCACACTCAAATCAAAGTTTTGATAAGATAATATGTCCAACAACTGATCACAGGGACCAATCGATGAAGATATCATCTTTCTTCAACATACATAAAAGATATCCCTTAACATGAACTAAGTCGGAGAAGCCTTTATCTTCCAGCTCTCCAAGTTGTTGTTTAGCTAAACCAACTAGCTGAGGGGTATCCAACACGGATTCTTGGAGAAAGGGTGGTTTACAAGAATAAACCAACTTGATCACGAACTCAACATAAGGGTCAGGGGACAACCTGGTAATACTTCCGAGAAGATATTCGGGAAATCACGAACCACCGATATGTTACTAAGCTCGAGAACAATCTTGCTTTTCAGGACAAGACGATATGATCAATAGAGCAGATATTTGAAATAATCCTAACTCATCGATCGAGGAGTGCACCAGGAGAATGGACTAGGTAGCACGATCAATCTTTGAATGATGATTCAATAACCAACATGCTAAGAATGAAGTTATTGTCCTTTAACTACCAAGCAACGGAGTTGCTAGGAGTATTGAGTTAACACATCATGATTCACTTGTCGGCACTCTGGCTGCGACAACACGAAACCGAGGAATGAATAATGATGGCGAGAAGTATCACTATGTCAAGAATTCACAAGAGATGGTGCAATTCTCATGACAATCCCGACGTAAAGAGGGTAACACTACAAGGTGGAACAGAACAAAAGCTGGATTAGTATTTGATCTGTGGAACACAACTGCTTGACCCAATCCTGGATATGGATGAGGTACTAGAATTTGTTTCTCCTAGTCACTCTGTAATAGAATGGCTTGATGGACCACAAGAATAATAAGCATCGATGAACACGAATGCACGACTACTCCTGACTAACAATTGATAGACGAGGGCCAGAAAACGACTAAAGCAGGACAACTCAAAAGAACATATAATTTTCTGAGTTATGGAAGCATAGCTTAGCATGTCGAACCAAGTTCAACATATTTCTTCCAGATAACCCATGCAGAAAGGTAGAACTGGCAGAGTCACGACATAGAATCGAGAACTCATCAAGAGCACTCTGGCGGTGATCTTTCGGTTCAGCAAGGGACTTCTGCCATAAGCAATTCATAGTATTTGGAAGAAGGAAATACCACAGACCTCGAGGACTAATGCAAAGGTTTCTAATATCCTAGAGGGACTAGCAACACTATCAACATGAAGTGAGTAGGGAGAATCTCGGGTACAAAACCCAAGGAGTAGAATACCTACTACTAAGTGGCATCATGGGATGCTTTCGAGAATCATGGCCAGAATCATCACACTGGAACACAGAACATGGCTAGATTACTAGGTGGTACTCTAGACACCTAGGGTCATAATAATAGCTCCAACATAAATGCCGAGGCAATGAAGTACCTCAACACACTAGTTAGTGTGGTTGATCTGGCACAAAGAAACTTCAGAATGGTAAGAAGGAATTTGCAAATGCATCAGACTGTTTAGAAACCTGGGATGACTCGGACATCATAACAGCTATAAATGCTCAAAAGATTTGAGACATCCTGTAAAATGGTGGCATAGCCACTCAACATCATAATATCAAGGTTCTGAGACCAACTATCAACATAAGGAAATTGTAGGAACTGAACTGAGCCTTGAAATCATCAATTCGATAAGTCTACGGATTAGTAACACGTGAACCTAATAGAGAGATGAGATCCTAGTCCTTAACCCCGTTAGAAAAGAAGAGGCTGACTCAGATCAGAAGGGCATAAGGTATAAGGAGTAAAAAGAGCCTTACGTTCCATCCCACAATCAATTCCCCTACATATAACTAAAGCATTTCTAGACTCAACTTTGACCAGTTTGGCTTGGTAATCCTACAGGCAGTCAAGCTCCGATACCAAAGATGTCAGGACCCTGATTCTATGCCACACAGATCTAGCATGTAACACCTCATATCACTTCGCGGCCTCACGCACGATATTCCCACGGGTGTCGCCTTACCATGCTCGGGACCGTTTGCGCCTTTTGGCACACGTATACGATAGTGTCGCTAGCATCCATATGACAAAGAACCCGGGCTGGCATGGCTAGTCGTAAACCCAAAGTGGCACTAACTTACAGGGACAAGCATACATGACCCAACAATGAACGTGTCGGTCATCAGCGAGTGAATCCGGGTTGTAGCAGCTGGGCTAACAGGACTCCGGAGAATCCGGGCTATAGCAGGCTAGCAGGACTCCGGTAGACACCGCGTGACATTTCCCCAAAGGGACAAACACAGGAACGAAGAAGGACACATGCCGACCAGCCTAAGTATTCTGGAGCAGTAGCAAGCTACCAGGGCTCAGTGGAAGCACTAGGAGACATTTCCCGGTAAGAGAGGCTACCAAGGATAAACAACTAGATAGTCAGATCCCACACATACCAAGCATTTCAATAACATACACACAATATGCTCGATATGTGCAAATACAACATGGCATCACAGCATAACTCTATGACTCAAAGTATTTATTCGATAGGCTCCGAGGAGCCAGGTATTACAAACATAGGTCTCATGACCCAACATACAGAGCATACAAGCAACAAGCACATGCGGAAGCTTAACTTGTCTGAGTACAGACAACTACAAATGAAAAAGGCTAAGAAGCCTGACGAACTACCAGATCCTGCCGAGGGCACAAGATCGTAGCTGAGGTAACAAGCTAAACATCGAAGTCCACGTGGAACTACTAGTGAGACAGAATCTCTGCAAAAACATAAAATAGGCAAACGTGAGTACAAATGTACCCAGCAAGACTTACATCAGAACTAACTACATATGCATCATTATCAACAAAGGGGATGGTGGGGTTTAACTGCAGCAAGCCAGCTTTGACCCGGTGGCTATCCTGAACTACGACTGCAAGTAAATCTTTTGAGGTGGCGCACACGAGTCCACATATTCACCATATCAATACACCACTATGGATCCGCTACCGTCTCCCTACGAGAACGCCATCCATAGCACTCACGCTTATCTTGCGCATTTTGGAGTATCCACTTTCACTTGTCTATGAACTGTACACGCAACCCAGAAGTCCTTTTCCGCAGACACGACTATTCAAATAGATGATGTTAACCCTGCAAGGGTGTACTTCTTCACACACGCTCTCGCCACTTACCACCATGTACACGTCATGTATCTCGGCAACCTTCAAGCGGAAGCCTGGCGAGGGAGTCGGCCATGATCTGACTAACCACACAAGTCTCTAGTCCAGGTTTATCGCCTATTCGGGTTCCATCCGCAAGGAGATCCGTCCGGGGTGTCGCTCACGGCCCCAAACGATGTGTGCCGGGTTCCCAAGCCCACCATCCGGGTGCCACTTGGTACACCAGGCCACTGTGCCTAGTCTGTCCCAAGCCCACCTATACCGGGTGCCACTTGGTAGACTACTAACACTACCTACAAACACCAGAGACTAGTTGCAACTCCTGGACAGAGATCAGGTTGATTAATAAGTCAAGAGGGGCCGAGTTACCGGAACCCAATGTGTGATAGTAGTTGTCCATGGATCACAAACACAGAACTCAGCTCCTGAGGACGGCTGCAATGAGACAACCCACCATGTACTCCTACATGGCCTCTCACCGCTACCTTCACCAAATCGTGTTCACACACTTAGCTCTCAACAGTAGGACATGTTCACACACCTCCGATTCATCCGCGATGAATCGGACCTGACTCAACTCTAAGCAGTAGCAGGCATGACAAACAAGCATGAATGAGTAGGCACATCAGGGCTCAAACAACTCCTACTCATGCTAGTGGGTTTCATCTATTTACTGTGGCAATGATAGGTCATGCATAGAAAAGGGGTCAACTACCGCAGCATGCTGTAAGTGCATCTAGTGCCCCTTAGTGATTTTGGTGTATTGAAGACTTATAGGTTAAGGGACTAATGTTTTTATGAGTGTACACAGGTCTATAAGTCTATGAGGAGTTTGATATTTATAGAGAAAGTCGACCCCTAAAAATGAATATCCTCGACTAAAGATTTTGGTATTCCTGAAGACTTTCATGAAGACTTTGAAAGTGAAGAAATTGGTGTGTCCGTGAAGACTTGATGTTCATGCGAGGAATATGAAGCTTGAAGACTTTCATTTTCATAGTTTTGTTTTTCTCTTTCTTGAGTCATAGGAAACACCGTACTGTTAAAGGGGGTCGAGGAAATACTAAGGAAAAATTTCCATGTGATGCTCAACTCAAAATCCTACACCTACCAATCCCTTTGAGTGAAGCCATTGGAAATCTCATACAGTTCAGTCAATTTCTTCAGTGACAGAGACGAAGTTCTTCTGGTCGCTGAGGAATTTGTTCTGACTGAGGAGTTAGGAATTCGCCAGTGCGGATTGCCTACACAGTGAGGAACATGATAGCCCTGAGGAATTTGAGAGTCAAAATTCCGACCGTTGCTGTGCTACGCGCCAGCTGTCCCAAAATATCTTATCCACCTAACGGTCATATCATTGAAGGGCATTTATGTCTTATCATGTTGGGCTGCTCCCTAGGCTATAAATAGCTGCCCCCTACAACCACTAGCTGGTTGGCTGCTTCGAGAGAAACTGACACTTGTCATTTGAGAGCAACCCATCCTCCGAGGACTTTGAGCAAAAATCATCGAGTGAGGAAAATCCAAAACCAAGCACCCACAAACCCAAAGTGATTGAGCATCACTGAAGAGATTGATCCTGCGTGGATCCGACGCTTGTTACCTTTGAAGACTGTGCTTCTTCCAGACGGTTAGGCGTCATGGTCTAGAGCATCCAAGAGGAATTGTGGATCGCCGAGTGACCGAAGTCTGTGAAGGTTTGGAAGTCGCCTGAAGACTTACCACGAGTGATTGGACGAGGTCTGTGTGACCTTAGTTCAAGGAGAATACAGTGAGGACTTGGTATCCTGAGCTGCGTGCTCAGCGACTGGGTGTCCGGGACTGTGTGTCCTCGAGTTTAAATACTCAGCCGCTCCAACCAGACGTACAACTGAGACAGCAGTTGGAACTGGTCTACCAAATCATTGTCTTCACCAACCTTACTGGTTCTATTCCCTCAACTCTTTCATTTCCTCATTACTGTGTTGAGTGATTGTTCATATCTGTGTTTGAAGACTTTGACTGAAGACTTTCAATTTCCTCAGTTCAATTTCTTCAGTCTGTTTGTCTTCATCGTGTGTTATCCTGTGTTTATGCTTTCTGTACTCTGTTATTGTCTTCATTGCATCATGATGACTATGTGTGTATTCTGTTATGCTTACTTCTGAGTACTTATTCTGCTGCAAGTAGTTCTTCGCTAAGGAATTTCCTCACCGGCAAATTTCTCAGTGAAGAATTCATAAAAATCGCCTATTCACCCCCCCTCTAGTCGATATAACGCACTTTCAATTGGTATCAGAGCGAGGTACTCCCTTGTTCTGTGTGATTTTGGTTTAACCGCCTGGAGTTTTAGTTATGTCGACCGCAGGTACGATCAAGGTCTCTGCTGGGTGTCCTACCTTCGATGGCACGGACTACCCCTACTGGAAGAATAAGATGCGAATGCATCTTGAAGCAATTGACAATGATCTCTGGTACGTTATGGAAAATAGTGTTCCCTCTATCACACCTTCCCTGAATGTTGCAGATGTGAAGAGATTCAAGCAACTCGATTCTCAAGCGAAGAATATCATATGTGGTCATCTGAGTAAAGGGAAGTATGGTAGAGTGAGTGCTTTGGAAACTGCTAAGCTTATCTGGCATAGGCTCTCCAAAGTAAACGAAGGAGTCTCAACTCAACGTGACTCTCGTGTTGACGTTCTTCGCAATCTCTTCAACCGCTTCAAAAGACTCGACAATGAAAATGTTCAGCAAACCTTCGATCGCCTCACTGATATCTCAAATGAGCTTCAAGCGCTTGGTGCCACTGACATCACCGATCATGAGGTGGTGAAGAAATTGCTGAGATCACTCGATTCGTCATTTGACACTCTGGCACTGATGATTCAAGAGCGTGCTGATTACAAGTCACTAGATCCTGCTGATATCCTCAAGAGGCTAAATACTCATGAGTTCCAGCTTGCTGAAAAGAGAGATCTCTATGGTTCAAGCTATGGCAAACCACGTGCCCTGAAGGCCAAGGCAGTGTCTGAATCTGAGTGTGAGGATTCTGGTAGTAGCCTTGGTGACCCTGAAGAATTGAGCTAGGAGCTAGCACTGCTCGTGAAGAAGTTCCAGAAATTCTCAAGACGTGGTCGCTTTGGAAAATTTTCAAGGAGCAGTGATTCCTCATCTAGTGACTATAAGAGAAGGCTATGCCACAAATGCAAGAAGCCTGGTCACTACATTCAAGATTGTCCTCAGTGGGACAAGGAACTAAAGAAGAAGAAATACAAGGATTACAGTTCTGATGATGCCAAGAAGAAGAAGAAATCTTCAAAGTCTTCATCATCAAAATCCTCGAAGTCTTCATCCCACAAGAAGAGCATCTCCAAGAAGGCTCGGGCATTCATTGGCAAGGAAATGGATTCTGAGGCTGAATCTAAGGATAATGAGGAAGAAGAGGAATCCGAGGAGTCTGAGTCAGGTGTGGAGAGTCTAGCTCTTGCTACCGCATTTGTCAGCAAGTCTATCTTCAACTCTGAAGAAAATGGCAACACCAACAACGCTGATGAAGGCAATGATGACTATGCTCCCACCTATTACTTCATGGCAAAGGCTGCTAAGGTAACTAAATACCCCTCCTCTGAATCAAGTGAGGATGAATCTGATGAAAATCTTAAGCCTAGCTACTCTAAACTTGCTAAGATTGCTGTGAAACAACAAAAGGCTATTGAAAAACTTCAAAACATGCTAGACAAAAGTGATGATATGTTGGGTGATGAAATGGACCGCACTAAAGACTTAACTGAAAATCTTCAGAGACTTCTGTCTAAGTTTGACAACCTTCAAAGTCATCATAAAACCGTCTTAACTAATCATGAGAAGCTTTCTAATGAATTTCTTCAAAGAAAGCAAGATCTTGAGAAGCTAAGAGTGAGTTATGAAGATCTTCAGAAGGAGCGCGATTCATTACTTGCTCAACAAATCAGCGCTACTCGGGAAGAATTTGATCCTCCATGTTTAAAGTGCATTGAACGTGAATCTGCTAATTCTTCACCTGAATGTTCAAATGCTTCAAATGTTACAAATTCTTCACATGCCTCTGCTATCACTAATTCCTCATCTGAGGACATTGCTAGTATCACTGACAATGCAGGGCTGAAGGAATTGTATATGACAGGCATGTACAAAAGCCTCAAAGGGCATCAGACTCTTTGTGATGTGCTTAAAAAGCAGATCCTCAACAAAAACCCTAGGAAAGAGGGTATTGCCTTTTAGAGGAAACTCAATGCTGATGGAACATATTGGAAGCCTGAGCAGTACCCCAAAACCTCATGGGTTGCTGCACCTCCAGTTGATCCATCTAACTTATCTGGCTTTACATGTGAATCTCCTCATTCTTCTGATGAGTCATTTGACTCCAACTATAAACTGTTAAAAAATTAGAATGGTGAAGTATTTGCTAGATATGTTGGCACTAACTGCAAGAATGGTTCCCCTATGAAGAAAATCTGGGTTCCCAGAAGTTATGTTGAAAGTCTTCAGGTGAATGTCCTCATGACACCACCAGTGAAGAATAGGAACCCCAGATCAAACTCTTCATATGGACCAAATTCTTCACATGGATCAAATTCCTCAAAAGGACCAAAGTCCTCATATGAACATCATCGTGCTAACAACTCTGTTTCGCAGGGTAGAGCTAAGGGCTATGAATATGCGCATTATTCTTCAAATCATTATGTTCATAAGTCCTCGAAGAATTTCTCTGCTTATTCATATGTTTACCCTGACCCCTCTTATGTGAAACGAAATGGTTTGGCATCTTTGCCACCTTTCTCATATGGTGCTCGTAGAGTGATGAATTCTTTGCCACCCCTCCAGATGTGGGTGGTGAAGAAAAAGAACTAATCTCTTATGCAGGATCAGGTCTCCAGACGTGCTTTAACGTCTGAAGAATTTGTTGGGGGCCTGACAAAATGCCTGAAAGGACGCAGGCTAATCATGATGAAATGAACTTTCATTTCACACGTCCTCATGCTGCTTATCTGTGCTATTACTTGATGAAATTGAACTGATGATACTGATGTCATATTCTTCACTGATGAAGTATATGAGTTTGTAAGCTGCACTAATTCATCTGCAGGATGATCAACCCAAAGCAAACGAGTGGGTCCTCGATAGTGGATGTACAAATCACATGACTGGTGATAAGAATCTATTGATGGATGCTCCCTTAACATCGTCACATCTGAAGCATATCATCTTCGCTGACAAAGGCGAAAGTCAGGTATTGGGTCTAGGTAAGGTTGCGATCTCTAAGGATCGACACATGGACAAAGTCATGCTTGTTGAGTCCTTAGGATATGTTTGTCTCAATGCTTTTTGATCTTGATATGGTTGTTGTCTTTGGCAAGTATCGTTGTGTTGTGATCATGGAAGCTGAAAATTCCAAAGTCTTTGAAGGCTTTAGGAGAGGAGACTTGTACATTGTTGATTTCTCTACAGGACCACAACCTGCTGTGTGCTTACTTGCTAAAGCTTCAGAAGGCTGGCTATGGCATCGACGAGTTGGTCATGTAGGCATGAGGAATTTGCACATGCTTGTGAAGAAGAAGCATGTCATTGGCATTGAGAATGTCAAATTCCTCAAGGATCACTTGTGTGGTGCCTGTGAAGCTGGGAAGATGACTAAGGCCAAGCATCTAG
Source organism: Triticum aestivum (assembly GCF_018294505.1). Taxonomy (NCBI): domain Eukaryota; kingdom Viridiplantae; phylum Streptophyta; class Magnoliopsida; order Poales; family Poaceae; genus Triticum; species Triticum aestivum. The sequence continues at coordinate 421,677,096 of NC_057801.1, read as the reverse complement.
CGAAGACTATCATGACTACCACTCGACCATTTGAATTGCTTCACATGAATCTCTTCGGTCCTAATCATTACTCTGCTGTGACCAATGATGCATCTCTATATGGCTTTGTTATTGTTGATGATTACTCTCGTTACACGTGGGTACACATTGTTACTTACAAATATGAAGTGCAGGAAGTCTTCAAACGATTTTCCTCAAGGGCTTCAACCAACTTTGGTGTTAAGATCAAACACATCAGGAGTGACAATGGAACTGAGTTCAAGAATTCCGGTCTTAATGACTATCTTGATGAACTTGGTATTACTCATGAATTATCTGCTCCTTATACTCCTCAGCAAAATGGCGTCGTGGAGCGCAAGAACAGAACTCTTGTTGAGATGGCTCGCACTATGCTTGATGAATACAAAATGCCTCATCGTTTTTGGATTGATGCAATTGATACCGCGTGCCACATCATCAACAGAGTATATCTTCACAAATTCTTCAAGAAGACTGCCTATGAACTCCTCACTGACAAGAAACCCAATGTGAGTTATTTCAAAGTCTTCGGTGCTAAATGTTGGATTAGGGATCCTCATCACAATGTTAAATTTGCACCGAAAGCACATGAAGGTTTTATGCTTGGTTACGGAAAGGACTCGCACGCCTACAGAGTCTTCAACATCGCTCTTCACAAGATTGTTGAAACTGTAGATGTGCGGTTCGATGAAACTAATGGCTCGCAAAGAGAGCACTTACCTTCTGTGATAGATGAACCAAGACCTGAAGATTCTATCAAGTTCAAGGCTACTGAGGATGTCATTCCTACTGAAAAATCTACTGAAGAATTCATTCCAGAACGCGAAGATCGTCGAGCTGATGTACCTGAGGAAAATGCTGAAGAAAACGGAGCTGAAGAAAATGCTGATCAAATTCCTCGACGACAACCAGCTCATCCTCGCGTTGCAAAAGAAGTGCAAGTTGAAAAGATCATTGATGACATTGAAGCACCAGGTCCTCTCACCCGCTCAAAAGCTTCACATTTATCTAACTTTTGTGGGCATTATGCTTTTTTCTCTAAGCATTTCTGGAGCCTGAGTGGATCCAGGCCATGCAAGAAGAATTACATTAGTTCGAGCTCAACAATGTCTGGGAACTCGTCAAGCGTCCAGATCCTCGCAAGCATAATATCATCGGCACAAAGTGGATCTACCGCAACAAGCAAGATGAAAATGGCCTTGTGGTGAGGAATAAGGCACGACTTGTAGCTCAAGGCTACACACAGGTTGAAGGAATTGATTTCTATGAAACTTTTGCACCTGTTGCTGGACTTGAGGCTATTCGCAAATTACTTGCTTATGCTAACCATCATAATATCACTTTATATCAAATGGATGTGAAAAGTGCATTCCTCAATGGTAAGCTTGAGGAAGAAGTATATGTTGCTCAACCCCCAGGTTTTGAAGATCCAAAGAATCCTGACAAAGTCTTCAGACTCAACAAGGCCCTCTATGGCCTCAAGCAGGCCCCTCGGGCGTGGTATGATACTTTGAAGGAATTCTTCGTGAAGAATGGCTTCACACCCGGTTCACTCGACCCTGCTCTCTTTACTAAGTCTTATGATGGTGAACTGTTTGTGTACCAAATATACGTTGATGATATTACCTTTGGCTATACTGACCAACGTTATAGTGATGAATTTGCCTATATGATGAGTGAAGAATATCAAATGTCTATGATGGGAGAGTTGAAATTCTTCTTAGGTCTTCAAATTCGTCAGCAGCACAATGGCATATTCATATCTCACGAGAAATACCTCAAGGATGTTCTGAGGAAATTCGGCATGCAAGATTGCAAAGGGGTCGAAATTCCTATGCCCACAAATGGCCATCTATGCACTGATGAAAATGGTATTGACTTTGATCACAAGGTATACCGCTCCATGATTGGTTCTTTATTGTACTTATGTGCATCTAGGCCAGCTATAATGCTTAGTGTTTGCATGTGTGCCCGATTTCAAGCTACACCGAAGGAATCACACCATAAGGCTGTGAAGCATATTCTTCGATATCTAGCTCACACACCAACACTAGGACTATGGTACCCCAAGGGCTCTACCTTGATCTCATGGGATATTCTGACTCTGACTATGCTGGTGATCGTGTGGACCGCAAGTCAACATTTGGTACTTGTCATTTCCTCGGACGATCTTTGGTCTGTTGGTCCTCGAAGAAACAGAACTGTGTATCACTGTCTACTGCTGAAGCTGAGTATATTGCTGCTGGTTCTTTCTATGCTCAATTGTTGTGGATGAAGCAAACTCTCAAGGACTACGGCATCAACATGAAGAATGTGCCTCTCTACTGTGACAATGAGAGTGCCATCAAGATTGCTCACAACCCAGTTCAGCACTCGAAGACAAAGCACATTCAGATTCGTCATCATTTTCTTCGTGATCATGTGTTGAAGGGCGACATTGCTATTGAACATGTGAAGACTGAAGAACAGCTAGCCGATATCTTCACAAAGCCCTTGGATGAGAAGAAATTTAGCAAGTTGCGGTGTGAGCTAAATATCTTAGAGTCTTCGAATGTTCTTTGAAAAGGACACACATCCTAACACTTATGCAAAATTGATGACTTAGATGTGCAACACATGAAGAAACGTTTTTCTTCAATCAATGAAGAATAACACTCTAAGTGTGAAGAAATTAATGAAGAATTTGATTCTCAGAACCCTACGACAATTGTATGCGGTGTTTGAAATCATCATTCTTAATACGGTGGGTCACGCCACCATCAAAGTTGAAAATCTTCAAATTTGAGTTTTTCCTCAGTTTTGAATTTCCTCAGTTTTCAAATTCTTCAACTTTGAAAAATCTTCACTGTTTCCGTCGTCTTTCTTCATTGGCTATATATATATATATATGGTGGGTCTATTATGATAACACCCTTAAGAGTGTTATTCTGATAACAGGGAGCTTATTCTGCACACCTGACGCCCACCCTCCGAAGCTACAAACTAATAACACCCCCACCTCCCCCACCT